>NW_004754913.1:737961-772590 GCF_000188695.1 Salpingoeca rosetta | reverse complement strand
CACACACACACACACACACACACACACACACACACACACACACACACACACACACACACACACACACACACACACGCGCACACACACACACGCGCACACACACGCACACGCGCACACACACGCACACGCACACACACGCAGGTTCTCAGCCATCCAAAACGACCCTTGTCGGCTCAGCAGATTGGGGAGATGGAGAGTGTTTTGGCAAGCCAGGAAAGCGCATTGGGGACGCCATCGCCGGTGGTGATGCACGTTTCGTGAATGTAGTGCGGGCGGGACGCGGCAACGGCCGAGAGGTTGAGGGCGGTCGAGACCTCCTGTTTCGTCGCTGCATCGGGGAGGTCGCTCTTGTTGGCAAGAACAAGCAGCCCCGCTTTTGGTGGCAGGATGCCGAGCACGTACTCCAGCTCCCGCTTTGCCTCGTCCAATCGGTATTGATCCGAAGCGTCAACCACATACACCAGCGCCTGCGCCCCCTCCGCAAACACCTTCCACAACGGCCGAATCTGTTTCGTGTGTGTTGTGTGCATGTGTGTGATGTGTGTGTGTGTGTGTGTGTGATATGTGTGAAGAACAAAGCCCCGAGCGAGAGTGAGTGTTGCGATGATCGTTCAAGTAGAAACTGCGGGTGTGAGTGCGTGACTCGGTCGCTCACTACACACACACACACACACACACACACACACACACACACACACACACACACACACACACACACACACACACACACACACAAATCACGCGCACAAAAAAACATACATCGCACACAACAAAACACGGAATGACACGCGTGGGTTCAGCCAGGATTGTCAGAGCGCGGGTACACAAGCACTGGCCCAAATTCTCACCGGAGAACGGCCGCCGACGTCAAAGGAGACAAATGTTGTACGATTTACATTGAGCTGTTCGCAGTTGAAGCCAATGGTGGGGATGAACGCCTCAACTTCGCCTGCCTTGCCGCCACTGCTCTCCTTCAATTTGTACAGCAGCGTTGTCTTGCCACTCGCATCCAAGCCAAGCAACAGCACCCGCACCTTGCTCTCAAAGTACGGCACAAACTTTTGCTTCCACGCATTCCCCATGGCTCTGGCTGCTGCTGGTTGTAGGGTTCTGGTTCGCCTCGCTGCTGGTTCACCTCGCTGTTGTGGTGCGTTGTTCCTTTGGTGTTGTTGGGTGTCTTCGTTCGTTTGCTCGTTCTTTCTTTCTGTGATGCTGTCAGTGCACACGCGCATGCACGCACTTGCTGCTATCGCTTCTCGGGAAACGTAAATGATGCACAATCTGCCTCTGCAGATCTCTGGCGCTCGCACACAGTGCCAGCACAGCAAACTGCTGGCTTCTTGTGCTGCGTTGGCGGTTTTGTTCTTTTTGGCAAAAGGCACTTTGCCACCAAAGGGAGGACAGCAACGATGATGTCATGCCAGGTCACGAAGACGCCCGCCTTCTCCGCTCTGCCTTCATGTACATTCGAGAGTCGAACTTTGCGTCATTCTTGCCTCCTTTGTGCTCGTCTTCCCGTTCGGTGGATGAGTAGGTTTATTGCGGCGCCGTTTCACCTGTTTCCGCTTGTTGTTCCCCACGTAGCCAAACGAGCAGCAATGCAGCAATGTCACATCACACATCTCACACCTCGCATTCCGCATGAGCACAGCTTGGCCAGCTTCTGAAGCTTCTTCTCTGTTCTCCGAGGAAGAGGATGACCACAACAAGCGCGTGCACCAGGCTGCTGCTTTGCCTTGTGCTTCTGGTAGCCACCATCCTTCCCGCACACGCCGAGCCGATATCGCTCGGCTGCCTCCAAGCCGGCACTCACGCCAGTAAGTCGACTACAAGGTTCTTTCTTGACTCGCTGCTTGCACTGCCACACACGAAAACAGTGTCGTGTGGTTCTTGTTTGTCACCAGGGATGGGACAGGGGGAATATTGGAGAACTTGGAGAAGGACCTGAGGCGGCAAGGGCGGTGAAGAGCAAGAGCGAGAAAACACACGTTCACACGCACGCACACCACAGATAGCGAACAACTACACTAGCAGCAGCAGCAACAACAACAACAACAACAACACTCGTAACAACGACGAGACGACGCAGACGACGTCGTCCGATTGTTGCCTGTTCGCGTCATCGAACAACGCATCGCACGTATGCAAGCTCACGAGCTGTTGTGTTTTGTTTCTCACCTGACTGTCAGGCATCTGTGACGACCTTCAAAGGCTTGTGCAAGCAGCAAGCCAAGTCCAGCCGCGAGATGTAAAGGTTCATGTGTTGACGAAAGAAAACATCTTGGACGCCGCCGCTGACGCCCTCATCGACTATGCAATCGTGGATCCAACCTCTGCTGCCTGCCTCCAGGCTGAACACAGCGCTGCACCCATCGCCACACTCGCAGACCCTCTCCTTGAAGGTGTGTTCCATGTACAGTGCCCGTGTAGGTGTATACTGCACGTCACTCGCACTCGCACCTGCGCTTAGACTTCTACACGTTTGTTCCAACTCCTCCACGCCCTAGCGTGCGTTTGCTTCCACTCCTCAACCTCTTCTCCGCCCTCTGTAGCGTTTCGGTGCCCTTCCCACAGACCCATGACTCAAGTATCAAATCACCTTGGTGCCATCCCTTTGCGTGTCATCTGTGCAACTTCCGTTCAGGCGATGGGTACCTGCATGAAGTTGGCGGCGTCATCTTTGCCAAGGCGGACAGCGGCATTGACTCGTTTAACGACTTGGTGGACCGTGTTGTTGCGGCTCCGACAGCCACAGCGTTCAGCGGCATCCAAGCACAGTTCTTTGAGTACCGCCAGCGAACGGGACGAGACCTGATTGACGACGCCGTCATGGTGCGTGTACGTGCATGTGTGCGCATATGCGCGTGTGTGTATTGTTGAAGCGGCAAGGAAGGGGGAAAGGCACCGCTCTGCTCTTTGCTTCATGCTGTTGGGGCAGAGGTTATGAATGGCGCGTGTAGATTTATTATGTGGGTGGCAGTCGCCACCCCACTCATTCACGCACCCTCTGCGCGCCCACTCTGTACGACCTTTCCCTTTCCTGTACTTCACGTTTACGTCCATTGCCGTCACATTGCCTTGATTTCACACCACACCGCACATGACAACCAGATGCAATTCTACAACACATCGAGGCAAGTTGTGGACGCCGTGTTGGAGGGCAAGGCAGAGGCCGGCGCCGTGCCATCTGGAACACTGGAAGAGCTGTTTCTCGAGGGCACCATTGCCCTTGACGGCCTGCATGTGCTGTCGGAGAAGCTCGTTGTTCGCGAAGGTCGCCAATATCCGTACTTCACATCGACGCCCGTCTACCCAAACTGGGCCCTCATCGCCATGCCCTCAACGTCCATCGAGGTGACGCTGATGATGATGATGATGATGATGATGATGATGATGATGATGATGATGATGATGATGATGATGATGATGATGATGCGTTCGTCACTCACAAGCGCACTCCTGCAATCCCTCACACACACACTCTCTCTCTCTCGCTCATGTGCGCGCGAATGTAGGAGCGAAACGACTTTGAATCCTGGCTGCTGCTGCCTTCGTACAACTCAACTGAGCACCTCCACTTTGCACCACCGCTCAGCTACACCGCTGCCAGCACAGTACTGGTGAGAGAAGACTGGATGCTTTGCAATATGTCGTGCGATGCAAAACTCTTTCTCACACGCTTGCCGAACGTCAGCGTGAACTCTAGCCCAAGCAACCAGCACTGGCTCGCATGTGTATGCACACATACGCACACGTGTCCTCTCGTGCACTCACTCGCTCGCTCACACACACACACACACGCACACACACGCGCGCACACACGCACACACACACACACAAATGCATGCAGACCATGTTTGGGGTGATTATTCCTGATGCAACGAGGCCAGGCCTTGGCTATTGCCAACGATTCGAGACCGCCTACGACGCAATTCTCTGTCCTGCTGACCACTACAAACTCCCACCGTACGCTGTTGACGGCACGTGTGACCTGTACACACAGCACCCCTGTCCACCGGGCGTCCTCTGTGTCTGTCGACCTTGCAAGAAGGCACTGCCAGTTGAGGTGTGTTGTCGTTTGTGCTTGTGTGCATGCGTGCTCTGATGCGCCATTGTCATGGCTCTCCTTGAAACTACACATGTGTGCACATCGCCCCGCCATCATGTGTGTTCACTGGTTTCCTTGCCCGCACTTGCGTACGCTCGCTGCCGCGCTCTCTTGTCACAACGCTGAACATCGCACGCACACACATGTGCACGCGTGGATGATCGCAGGTGCATCCTGTTGACCACCACATCTCCGAGTTGCAGCTTGACAGCGACACGAGAGACGTGCTAGAGGCGCTGTCAAAGACATGCTCTCGCATGGAAATCTGCCTGGAGAAGATCCAGAACGAGGACCAATACTTTCTCATGGAAGACAACGAGTACCGCACGCGGCCCAACAAGGACACCTACTACTTCCTGGTGCGAACGCTGCGGGAGGATGGCAGTGTTGTGGAAGTCAAGGCTGAGCACGCCGAAACGCACCCAGAGCTCTCTTGGATGGAGGTCAGCGAGACGCGCTTTGGCATCCACACCGTGCAGGTATTGCCTCTCGCTCGTGCGCCTGTGGGCTCGTGCGTGTGCGCATGTGCCTTATTCGTACGCGTAGGTGTGTGAAACTGATTGTTTGCGTTGAGGTGTGCGTGTGTGTGTACGTACGTGCGTATGCGTACGTGCGAACACGCGTTTATATGTGCACCTCATTGAGCATGGAACGCAAGAGAAACGGCGCTGGTCCGCCACACACCAAGGATTATGTAACCTTAATCAATTCCACCCCGTGTTTCTGTTGCGAGCATCAAACCCCTTCCACGTCTCATCCCCTCCCCTCCCCTCCCCCTTGTGCAGATCCTGCTCGCAGATGACAACATCCCCGAAGACCAGTGGGAGCACCTTGAGGCCTCGCCCTTTCTCATGCGCGTGCTGCCACGCGAATGCCCGCCAGACAAAGAGGCCACACAGTTGGGCACGTGCGGCTGTCCTGCGCAGACCCTCAACATGGGTGGAAAATGCCTGCGCGCACGGGAGTTTGTGCCCATTTTCCTCGTCATCGCGCTCGTGTTCATCGCCATCCTGTCCTACGTCATCATTGTGATCATGCGCAAGCGTGCGGATGCGCTGTGGCATATTGACAGCGAGGACATTGTTGTGAGCGACCCGCCCGACATGCTTGGCCGAGGAGCGTTTGGAGTTGTGATCAAGGGGGAGCTGAACGGCACCGCCATCGCCATCAAGCGGGCAATCCCACGACCGCCCTCGTCCAAGAGTGGCAGCTCCACCGGCAAACGCAGCAGCTCCTCCCTCGCCAGCGATGCAAGCGGGTCAACCAAGCACTCCCGGATCGGTCGCAAGCGCATCAACTCCGTGGCCAGGTCCACCGTGAATGGCCAGAAAAGCCTCAGCCCTTGCACGACATTTGTGGAGGTGGACAACAGCACTAAGGAACAACGCCTGCTTCGTGCCCTCACCGCATTCACAGACGCCGCCAGTATCGCCAGCGTCAGCAGCGGCAAGCGCTACAGATACTTCTCATCGGCAAAGTGCGTGGCCATGCAATGACCGAGAGCGTGTTGTGGCACGAGAGCGTTATGACATGAACACTTGGTGGTGATTGATTGGCTGATGGCAAGGGGCGACATGGGAGAGAAGTGAGGCACTCCCCGTCGTTGGTGTTTGCGTTTTGTTTTCTCAGAACTGATGCATGTTGTATGTGTGCGCATGTGTGCGTGAACATTTGCATCCGTATCTGTGTATGTGTGTGTGTGTGTGTGTGCTTTGACTGGGGTTGCAGGGCTGACTTTATGGCCGAGATTCGCCTGCTTTCGCGCCTGCGCCATCCATGCGTCGCCACCATGCTTGGTGCCATCTTCACAAAGTCAAGCGAAGTTCTCCTCGTCATGGAATACCTCGAGCACGGGTTAGCGCGCGAGGTGTGGGTGGGTGGATGAGCAGATGGATCGGTGAACTTGGTTCGCGGAAGTCTTCGTTTGCGCCTGCGGTCGGACATCGCTGTCTCCTTTCACTCACATCCAACACATGCGCGCGCACATATTTATCCGCACACACACATACGCACACCGCTCATAATTGCACGTACGTTCGAAGGTCACTGTATGACTTCCTGCGCAACGACAAGCTGCCGACGCCAGACATGTTCCTGCTGCCCATTGTCAAGGACATTGTGTCTGGCATGCGCTACATCCACAACCTCAAGCCGCCGGTTGTGCACGGCGACCTCAAGGCAAAGAACGTGCTTGTGGATGGCAACTTCAAGGCCAAGATTGCCGACTTTGGGCTCTCGCAGAAACGTCGCTTTGGCTGTGGCACACCATACTGGATGGCGCCAGGTGTGTGTGTGTGTGTGTGTGGTGTATGCGTGTGTGCATATGTGCATGTGCACACGTGTGTGTGTGCGTGTGTGTGCCAGGATGCGTTGTGCATGTGTGTGTTGCACAGTTGCGTCCTTTCCCCCTACCTCAACACATACACAACCTTCCAACCACTGCCACTCACAGCCACTGCAACTCATAACCACCACCACCACAACCACCCATTGCCACCAATCATCCAAACCATGCAGAGGTGCTGCGCGGAGGAGAGGTGACGCGGGAGGCGGACGTGTACAGCTTCGCCATCACCGTGTACGAGATCTACAGCCGGCAGGACCCGTTCGCAGAGGAGGACGCATCGGAGGTGCTCCGCCAGATCGCCGCGCGCCAGGTGCCGGCAAAGCGACCCGACATCCCAGACTCGTGCCCCGTCATGCTGGCTGAGCTTGCGCGGCGGTGCTGGTCCGAGGAGCCCAAGTTCCGGCCAACGTTCGACCAGGTGGACGCGCAGCTGAGCGAGCTCAACATCAGCAAGGTGGGCGCAAGCCTCATCCAGCAGAAGCAGGACGCGCTGAAGAAGGCCACGGTGCTGCACGACGTGTTCCCGCCGCACATTGCCAAGATGCTGGAGGAGGGCAAGAAGGTGCACCCGGAGCACAAGGACGACGTGACCATCTTCTTCTCCGACATTGTGGGCTTCACCAACATCAGCGCGCAGCTGACGCCGGCGGCGGTGTCGGACATGCTGGACCGACTGTACTCTGCCTTTGACGAGCTGACGGAGAAGCACGGCGTGTTCAAGGTGGAGACCATTGGCGACGCGTACATGGCGGCAACAAACCTTGTTGAGCCGCAGCACGACCACGCGCTCCGCATTGCGCAGTTTGCGGAGGACGCCATCAAGGCGGCGCAGTCGACGTTCATTGACATGGAGCGGCCGGAGCTCGGGTGCGTGAACATCCGCGTTGGGTTCCACTGCGGCCCTGTTGTGGCCAACGTTGTTGGGCGGCGCAACCCGCGGTACTGCCTGTTTGGGGACACGGTGAACACGGCGTCGCGCATGGAGAGCTCGAGCGAGCGCAACAAGATCCACGTGTCGACGTCTGCGGGGGACCGCGTGCGGAGCCAGGCGCCGTGGGTGAAGCTTGAGTCGCGCGGGGTGCAGAACATCAAGGGCAAGGGCGAGATGCTGACATACTGGCTGGTGAGCACGAAGAAGGAAGCAAGCGGCCCCAGCGAGCTGACGACGGTGCAAGAGGCCGAGGAACCAGAGCTCGAAGTTGCAGAGCAGCCGCCCATGACATCACCCCGCTCCCTCACTTGGGCTGATCAGCAATCTGCGCCATCAGGCAACGCGGGCTCAAACCAAGATATTTCAACTGTTGGAAAACTTGTGCGGACCATCAGCGGCACCCTCTCCGGCAAGCGGCGAAACAGCGGCGACAAACCAAAACGCAACAACAGCCTGACGAGGCTCTTCGGGCACCGCAGCACCCCCGTGCAGCCGGCCGAATCCGACACAGATACGGACGTGGAATCGCAGACAGCGCGGTCGTCTATTGACTTTCGCCCACACCTCAGCGCCAGCAGCGGCAGCAGCACCTCTCAAGCGCAACAAATGACCACACCCGCTGTCCCTGGCACGGTCCAGCTTGAGGGTGGCATTGTCAGTGCCACCGACGTTGACCAGTATAACGGCGACGACGACGACGACGATGACGACCGTGATGATTATTGGGGTAGCGGAGGCGAGCTGCTGCAACAGGATGCACGGCTGCTGGGCGATTCACCATCACCAGTGGTCCTCAGCAACATGTCATCACCACAGCCTGTCCGGCGCAGCAACCTACGCAACGAGGAGCCACCAACACACAAGACGCCCACCAAGTTGAACCAGGCCGCAAACCCCACGCCCACCTCAGCCACGGCCACCACTCGGCGCAAGAAGCTGCCAATCGCTGCTGGCTTGTCCTCGCGCCACCAGGGTGCGACGGCCAACAACAGCATGTCTGCAGTGAGCAGCACGGCCAACACAAGCCGTCAAAGTAACGATGACACGCCGAACTCGCTTGCCTCACCGCTGCTCGTGTGATACCATGAAATGTAGGCTTTGTTGAGGAGTAGCTCCTGCATCACGCTTCTCATTGTGCCTCGCCCCCCCCCCCAAAACAAAACACTCAAACAAACAGAACGAATGAGTGTGCTGGGTGTGATCGTACAGCCCACCATGGCTGGCTTGTGCATTGGTTTCAATCAAAACACTGGGTATCACCACTTGGGTCATGTGTCACTTGATGCTTTTCAATACCAACTGTTCAATTCATGTCGAGTTACATTATACCAGAACAAGCAAAGATAAAGCAAAGAAGGGGCGAGGCAGCCGAAAGAAGAGAAAGCCAAGCAACAGTCGGCCGGCAGCCAAACGCGCGTATGGGTCAGAACCAAAGCTGATCCCACGTCCGAAGCATGGCAGACACATCGATTGGGATGTGAGCCGACGACATGAATGTAACACAACACCTGTAACAACATAACATAATATGCACTACAGAGAATACGAAAATACGAAAATACAAATATCTCCCGCTCGCAGCTAAACACCTGCGCATTGCCCGTCTACGCACACACACACACACACACACACACACACACACACACACACACACACACACACACACACACACACACACACACACACGCGCGTGCGCGCGCGCGCACCACTTCGATTTGCGTTTGAGCAGTTCGTATCACAATTCATCCTCGGGAAGCACGTTGAGGTAGCCTTCTGCAATCGTGTCGGAGTCAGCAGCGTCGCTGTCACCATCATCATCATCATCGTCGCCGGGAAGGCCAGGTTGCGTGACCCACGCCAGGCTGGACCCGAAGAGGTCCTCGATTGTCTCGTACACCTCGTCATCAGGCATGCCCACCGTGGGGTCAACCGACTCTGTATCGGCGTAGAGCGGGTTCTCCAGCGCACGCGAGCTGGCGCTGTTTGCGGTGGCGCTGACACTGCTGCTCGCGTTGGTCGCTGCTTTGCGGGCGTTGCTGCTGCGTCGACCGGTTTTGGGGTCTGACCCGGCAACGACCGCGGCGTCCACGTCCGAAGCAGCGGAGAAACGGCGCGTGAACCCGGGCACAAGTGAGCCACGATGTGACACAACAACGTCACGTGGCGGGCCAGCCCTGTTGGTGTCCGCGCTGGATGGCCGGCGGCGGCGTAGCTCCTCCAGATCATAGTGCATGCTGGGCGCAATGGAGGGCGTGCTTGGATGCCGTGAGCGGCGGCCTTTCATCATGCCCACATCCAGGCTCGTGTCACTGTTGTTGCTCGACAGGCGCGACCCGCGTCGAAAGTTGAGCAGCGAGAAGCCAGAGCTGCGCCGGCGCTTCTCTTGCTTCCCGCCCGTCTCGCTGTCGTGCGCAGGCGAAGAAGGGCGCCGTGGCGGTGCAACGGAGGACGATGATGCTCGCGATGGCCGCTCCCCGCTGTCGCGACTGGCTGGGCGGGAGGCATCGAACATGCCAGCAAAGCCTGCTGGTGTGGACATCCCTCCCAAGCTGCTCGTGCTGGTGTGTGTGGTGCCCATGGCGTTCTTGTCCGGCATATCTTTGGTTGAAGCCACCTTCCACCCCGCTTGCTGATTGCCATCTTCCTCCGCATCGCCGACGCTTCTCGCCCTTTTTTTCTGCTTCTTCTTCTTCTTCAGCTTCTTCGTCTTGGTGGTGTTCTTTGAAGGTGGCAAGGCGTCGAGCTGCTGCGTGTCCTGTGGTTGCTGCTGCTGGCGGTGGTTCTTCTTCGCTTGCGGTTTCTTGTGTGTTGATGCTGTTCGAGGCTTGCGTTTCCGTCTTGCCCGCCGGCGCAGCGCAGCCAGCGCAATGAGGAGAATCACGATCAGAACAGAGTTGACAAGCGACACGAGCAGCCACACGTTGGCTGTGAGGTCAGCAGCGATACCCGCGCTGGCATCGCTGTTGCCGCCACCGCCCATGCTGCTGGTGGTTGTGGTTGTGGTCGTGGTAGACGAAGAGGTTGTCGGTGGCTCGGTTGTCGTGGTCGTCGTTGTGGTTGTCGGTGGGCGCGTGGTGTATGTGTTCTGCAAAAGCGCCGTCAAGTTGCGCACGCGCAGCTGTTGCTGGCCCAGCTTGCTCTGCACCTGCTGCAGATCCAGCGTGAGGTGCTCGTTCTCCCGCACCAGGTCATCCAGTGCGAGCACGGCTTGGTCAACCTTCATCCTCAGCGATTCGCTGCGCTGCACCGTGATGGGCGGAGCAAACTCAGCAGGGTCAGCAAAAGTGACAGCTGTCTCAGCCAGCTCAGCCACCATTGCCAGTACCGCAGTTGCGTTGATGGCTGAGCTGTTGTTCCCACTCCTGCTGTGTGGACCGTCAGCACCGGGCACCCAAACACTGCGACGCGTGCGATGGCGCCAGCCTGGTATCGAGTCACGATCTCCCATGTCAAGTGCGCGACGCCTGCGTGCTGGCGGCGGCAGAGACGATGGCATGGCCGAAGACACCATCGTCGTTGTGGCTGTGGCTGTGGCTGTGGCTGTAGGGGTATGATGCGTGCCATTTGCAGACATGTGCGTGCCATTTGCAGGCATGTGCGTGCTGTTGCCATGTGCTGTTGTTGTCGTTGGTGTTGTTGGCGGTGGCGGCACATCCACGTGGAAGCGCGAGAGCAAGTGCAAGCACGATGGCTGCAGCGGTGCACCGGAGAAGGACGCGTCAATGAGCGTGACGTTGGCTGCACGGTCGTGAGCCAAGAGGCTGGAGCCATTGCTGACGTGCGCCAGAGTTGTGCTGTCGTCAAAGCGCTGCCACTGGTCTGGGTGCTGGAGAAAGTTTGCCACCTTTGTCACGAGCGCGTCCGTGTGCGTGTGGGCGTCGGTGGGCGCACCCGCTTCGCCACTTGCACAGTAGAGCCACGCCACCGTCTCGCATGCCCCGGCTGTGCAGGGCACGTTGGGTGTGACGGCGAGTACAAACTCTGCCCCAAACACCTGGTTTTCCAAGTATGCAAGCGAGGTCTCGAGTTGCTGGTGCTCTGCTGCGGCCCGGACCTCCTCCGTCGCCAGCGCGTGTGTCAGGTTGGCCGCCTCTGCCTCGAGTGACACGCCCAGAGCTGCGTCGCTCGCGTTCAGGTGCCGCTCCAACGCCAACACGCGCCCATGAAGGTGCGCGTCCGATGCGCTCAGGGTGCTCACACTCGCGTTCCACGCTTCCGTGAGGAGTGCATCTTGGCTGGTGAGGCTGGCCCGGGCACCGGCCAAGTGCGAAGCCAGGCTCGCTTCCGCATCCACAGCACGCGTGTGCTCTGCTGCAGCTTGACTGGACGCAACCGAGAGCTGCTGGTGCGCGCGCGTGTCCTCTGCTGTCACAGCGGCCGCCAGGCTTGACTCCGCGCTCTGCGCTGACGCGTGCTGCTGCGAACCAACCGCACTCAGCTCGCCCTCATCCGCAACTGCAGAGGACACAACTGATGACAGCTGTGATGACAGCGCTGCCGTGTCCTGCTCAGCTTGCCGCACGTGCTGGCTAATGGCGGCGCTGTGAGTCGATTCCGTCTCCACTGTGGACACATCTACTGCATGCAGGCTTTGGCTCAGCTCACTGGCCGTTGACAAGGCACGCGCACGCTCCGAAGAGAGCGAAGACGCGAGTCCGGCACTGGCATCCACGCCGCGGCTGTGCTCAGAGGCGATGGCAGCGTCCATCGTGTTATGGTTCTGCTGTGCCGTCGACGCTTCAGCCGAAATGTCACGCTGCAGATCCTGTGCGGTGGCGGTGCGGGCATTGCCGATGCTGCTGGTCTCTTGGCTGAGCTCACTCGTGCGCCGGGAGCGGCGGGCTGTCTCGGCAGACAACGATGATTTCACGTCTGCGCGTGCGTTGGCGCTGCGTGACTGCTCGCTGGCAATTCGCGTTTGCAGAGAAGTTTCAGCTGCCGCTGCCTGCTGCTGCTGCGTGGCCACGGACGTTGACAGCACCGTGACCTTCTCGTGTGCTCTGCTCTGCTCCTTCCTGACAAGGGACGACAGGACAGCCTCCGCCGCACGGTTTGAAGCGCCAACACCGCTCACGCGTGCCTCCAGCGACTGCTCCGACGACAAGGCTGCAAGTCTGTCCGCGGCAATGGCACGGCTGACACTTTTCTCACGCTCAATGGCAGCAGATTCTGCAGAGGACAGGGACGTGACAAGCCCAAAGTTTGCCACGACCTTGCCTTGTTGGATGTCGGAGATGGTTTGCTGCATCTGGTGCGCCTGTGCTGCGTCCCTCTGCGCCTCTGCAGATATGGCAGAGGCCAGGCTGCCCTCCGCTGCCATGGCGGTGGCGGTGTTCTGTGACAGGTGCGACAGAAGCGACGAGGAGGTGCTGGTGACCCGCTGCTCCTGCTGTGACATGCTGGCTGCAAGGCTGGCGTGATGGGCGAGCGTGCTCGTCTCCAGTCCAGACAGGGAGGTGCTTAGGTCGCTGCGTGCGTCCGCAGCTCGTGTTGCTTCACTGGTAATCGCCTGTGACAGCCCGCTGTGCACATCGATGGCGCGGGAATGCTCAGCACCGACTGCCTGCAACAGGCTGGCTGCAGCCACCTGCTGTCTTGCTGCTTCCGTGCTGATTGTTTCCGCGAGCTCGTCCTCCTCACGCGTTGTGTTGGAGACAAGCACCGCCTGCTTCTGGGACAGCTGGGCAATGACAGAGGCAATCGACGCATGCGCGCGGCGGCCGGTCGACACAGCAGCACTCAGCTCACTGCCAATGCTCGCTGCAGCTTGTGCTGCACGATCTTCCTCTGAGAGCATGCTTGCAAGCAAGTTCGCGCGCGTGGCGTGTGCCCTTGCCGCTTCGCTGCTCAGCTGCACCCCAATGGCTGCTTGACTGGCGTTGGCTGCGCTTGCGTGGGAGCGAATGGCATCTGCGAGCGACGACGACGATGAACGAAGGCCTGCCTCAGCTGCCACTGCGCGTGACGTCTCCGACTGCATGGAGGCTTCCAGCACGCTGACGGCGGACGCTTCTCGTGCCGTCTCCTGCGACAGGAGCGATGCGAGGGCGGCGCGCCTCTGCGTCGCTGTTGAGGAGATTGTGTCGATAACCTGTTCCAGCGAAGCCTCACGCGACTGCGCAACAGTCACCCGGTTGCGTGCACGGCGCTGCTGCGTGCTCGCCTGCGAACTGAGTTTGGACTCTGCGTCGAGAGCCAATGAGGTCTCCACGTCCAGTTCCATCGACAGCACCAGGCGCTGCTGGCGTATGCGGTTGCTGCCCGTCTGCACGGCGGCATCGAGCGCCGATTCAGCGGCAGCTAGTTCCGCTTGTGCGTCTGTCAGCAGTGTTTCCAGCGACTGGATGACAAACAGCTCCACATCGTCGCCTTTGGGGCCCACGGGACCAACATCGCCCTGTGCTCCTTTGTTGCCGGTTTCGCCCTTGATGCCCTGTGCCCCTTGCACGCCTTGCGGCCCAGGATCGCCCACAGGACCTGGCACAGTGCAGCGTGTACGTATACGTATGTGTGTGTGTATTTGTGAGTGTGAGTGTGAGTGTGTGTGTGTGAGTGTGAGTGTTTGTGTGTGTGTGTGTGTGTGAGTGTGAGAGAGAGAGTGTGTGTGGAAAAGTGAGATGGAAGCAATTGTCCTGACCACGATGATGAAGGTTGTTTTGGTGTGGATGCGACCATGTGTGTGTAAGTGCGATACATGTGTGGTATCTCTCATTCACGCACACACACAAACACACACACACGCACACATACACACACGCACACACACACACACACACACACTCTCTCTCTCTGCGCATGGTACCTCGAATTCCCTGTGGTCCTGGGTCGCCCTGTGGCCCCTGTTCGCCCTGTGGGCCTTGAGGCCCCTGCGGCCCCTGCGGCCCTTGAGGACCAGGATCGCCTGTCAAACAAGCCGCGTTGTGATCGTTGTTGTGAATATGGAGCCATGAAGGACAGCAGCAGTGATGGCATGTGTATCACACATACTCATGTGCAAATGAAGGAAAATGCGCGCCGATGTGTCAATCACACATACATACACCTGACACACACACATACATACACCTGAGACACACATATACATACACCTGACATACACACACACACACACACACAAGCACACACATACACACACCTGACACACACACACACCTGACATACACACACCTTGTTCACCCTGCGGCCCCTGTGGTCCGGCATCGCCTTGGTCACCCTGGGCGCCCTGTGGCCCCTGTTCTCCCTGTGGCCCTTGATCCCCCTGCTCACCCTTGATCCCCTGAGGCCCCTGGGGTCCGGGTGCACCAGCGGGGCCCTGGTCACCCTGTACGCCTTGATCGCCCTTGGGGCCCTGCGGCCCTGGGTCGCCTGCAACCCCCTGTTGCCCCTGTGGTCCCTGTTCTCCCTGTGGCCCCTGCGGCCCTGGTGCGCCCACCTCCCCCTTTGCACCAGGTGCGCCTTGCTCGCCCACGTCGCCTTTGTCGCCCTGCGGTCCCGGTGCACCGTCATCGCCGTTCACTCCAGGCAGCCCTTGTGGCCCCTGTGGCCCCTGTGCACCCGCATCCCCCGTTGGGCCCTTTGCTCCTCTATTTCCTTGTGGGCCTTGAGGCGCTGTTGACATTTTTGGTTGCATCAGGGGCATGGTTGAAGGGAGGCAAGGGGACAGGCAGGACATGTTGCAAGTTGTGAGGTGGTGATGGAGGTGGGGTTGTTTGTTGTCACAGCAGTGCGTGGGGCCCTTACACGCGTGTGTGAGAGCGCACAGGTGGCAAGCATACGAACAATTGCATCCAAGCAATGAATCGAAGGCCACAAACCTGCAACGCATTGCCCGCCGTCCCAATAGTAGTTTGTCGAGCAGCCTGATAATGGAATGACAGTTGTGAATGTGTGCGTGTGCGTGTGTGTGTGCGCGTGCGTGTGTGTGTGTGTGTGTGTGTGCGTGTGCGTAAGTCCGTGTGCTTGTATTTACAGGACGAGGCAGAAAAGATAAAAAACGAAGCAGGCAAACGTGAAAATGTGCAGGCTCGTGCTGAAAGACATGGCGACGTGCAGACAGGCGCATGCATGTACATGTAAAATTAACGATCACTTACGGCACACGCGCCCGAATGAGTACTCGGAGTTGCCTTGGCACTCGACGTCGCACACAAAGAACGCAAACCTGGTTGTGCGTGTGCGTTCGTGCATGCGTGTGTGCGCGTGTGCGTGCGTGTGTGTGTGTGTGTGTGAGTGTGCGTCATGGGAGTTGACTCAAGTGTTAGTCTTGGCCGGAAGTTGGCATGCAAAGCCACAGATGAAGCAGGCATGCAAAGCCACACACAGTCACACAGAGTCACACACACACACACACGCACACACGCACACGCACGCACGCACGCACACACACACACACAGAGCCACACAGTCAGCCCAGATGATGGCCAGACCTGCGGTCAGTGGAGCTGCTGTCGTATGCGGAGGAGATGCCGCGAATGGCCTTGCGGATGCCGGGGTCATAGTTGAGCGTGCCTTTCAGACTATTGATGTATGACGTCCAGCTGCAAGGTATTTTGGAGAGAGGAAAGCGAATGTGAGAGGAGGCAGTGGAGTAGGGCGCAGTGAAATGCTCATGTGAAATAAGCACGTTTGATGAACAAGAACGTGAACACACACACACACACACACACACACACACACACAAGTGCACAAAAGTACAAACACATACACACAAAAGTACAAACACAGAAAACATGTCCGCACCTGCAGCTACTTTGGTACGTGATGCCAGAGTTGAGCTTTCCGCAGGAAATGGACCAGACTCGATCCTGTCAGCGACAAGTAGGAAGAATGGGAACGTGAGGGAGGCAGTGCGGGTGGTCTTGGTTGTGCAACGCATTCCTTGAGATCAGTATGTTATATGACAAGACCTTCCAGTCAAAAGGCACCTCGTTTGTGTTGCTGTGGACGCTTGCAAGTCCCGTCACAAAGGAGTCAACTGGCATAAAAGCAACGCAAGCAAGCAGAAGCAAACACATGATGAGGTTCGGTGAGGCATGATCCGGAGGACACACACGTGAGGGGGGGGGGGGAGTTGGAGAGAGGGACTGTCATGCAAATGTAGTGCAAACAAATGACGCAGCTGCGACTGTACGTGTGCATGACTATGGCATAATAACTGAGCCACGCCCACAACATCGCACCCTTCTTCCCAGACCCACACAGAACGCCACCCCCTTTTCACACTAACCTGGGCATGTGTATGAGAAGGCTTGCTTGTAGTTGTTGAGAGAAGCCTCTGCTGTGTGCTTGAAGGACAAGCTTGCAGCTTCGCAGTGGAAGGCCCATTGTCGGTCGTGATTACTGTTGCTGTACACGGAGTAGACGCCTGTCAAAATGGTGTCCCCACCACACTCGAACGCCAGGTCGTTGTCAAAGTCGTTGAGATACCCCGTGAAGTCGGAGGGTTGTGCCGTTATTCGATGGATGCCGCAAGCAAGTACCAGAGCCATTAGCAGCCACACGATGCTGCGTCTGCTGCAGCATGTTCTGCAGCCTCGTGTTGTTGCTTGTAATCGTGTGTGCTGCTGATGTTGTTGTTGTTGTTGCTGTTGATGATGTGAGCGTGTTTTGTCTTCGTCCCGCACCACCGTCACCACAACGCACGGCGCCTCTGGGTGCCGGTGCGCGTGTTTGTGTTGCACTGCCATCACTGGCGCAACATGGGCAGAGCCGTGTACTTGAAGGAAGCAAGACCGGGCGGATGTAGGGAAGAAGGACAACGCGTGTGTGATTGTTCTGGGGCCGTGGAGTGCAGGCATCGAACCAAACACCACCACCACACACAAACCAAACACGCAAACAAACAAACAAGAACACAGAAGACAGTCGGAGAAGAAGCGACGCGAAATGGCATGTTTGCGGAATATTCACAAATATCTTCAACCAAAAATCCGCAATTCAGGCGTTCGAGGCTGCAGCGAGTGTTTGGTGGCGAGCGAGTGTTTGAAATGGTGTGAGACGCTGCGAGCGCAGAGACAACAACCAACAGTGGTGGTGGTTGGTGGTGTTGTTGTCGATGGTGTTGGTGATGATGAAGCATAAGCCATGCCATGGCAAGAAACGAGCGAGAGGATCAATACATAAGCGCTACGCACTGAGGCTGCTGGTGTCATCCGTGACTTCAAGAGACAGCTTGGTGTTGCTTGGACTGGACACCTCGTCTGCATGGCCTTCGTCCTCTTGTTGCTCTGTTGATGACAACACCAGCAGGTGAGGGAGGGGGGAGAGGAAGGGAGTACATGTACGAACCCATGCTCGCACGCAGGCACACAGATAGACAGACACACATACACACACGCACGCACACCCGAACACACACACGAACACACATACACACGCACACACACAACACACACGCACACACACACACGCGCGCAGAGCTTGCATCGCTGTCCCTACCTGCGCCCTCGTCGCCGGCTTCTTCTGTAGTCTCTGCTGGCGTTGCCTCTGGCTCTTGTTTACCCTCCTCCTCCTCCTCCTCCTCCTCCTCCTTGTTCACTTCATCTCCTGCAGCCTGTGTATCAGCTTCCTTGCCAGCATCAGCCTCCTCCCGTGGTGTGGGCGTCTTTGCCGTGGCTTCTTCCTCCCCACCTTGCTCGCCAACTTCCCCCTCTTTGTCCTCCTTGTCCTTCTTTACCTCCTTGTCCTCCGCCTTTTCATCCTTTGCTTCCGTCTGCCCTTCCTGCTCGCCTTTGTCTGGTGTCGGTGTCACATCACCATCACGCTCGCCATGACGCTCAGCATCGCCATCTTCGTCATCGGCCACCTCTGCGTCGCCGCTTTCGCCCTGTTGTGTGTCCGGCACCTCCGGTGTGGTGGTGGTCACCGTCGACACTGCGCTGTCAGCGACTGCATCATCAGGCGAGGGCGCTTCCTCTGACTGCTGCTGCTGCTCGGCAGCACGTTCTTCTTCGTCCTTGACTGCATTGGTTTCTTCTTCTTCTCCTTGGTGTTCTGCTGCCGCCGCTGGTCCTTCGGTTGTGTCGTCACCCGTGTCTGCTGCTGTCGCTGCGTCGTCTTCTGTCGTCTGTTGCTGTTGCTGCTCCTCCTCCGCAGCCTTCACGTCTTCCTGGTCGTGGCCCTCGGGCAGAGGGCACAGCGGGCACTGTGCAAACAGGGAGACAGTGCTTGGGAACTGCTGTGTGACACTGGAGTACGTGAACACGGCCGTGGCCAACGGCAGGCCCTCGTAGGCCTTGAGCGCCTCGCGTCTGGCTGCATCGTCGGCCTCGCGCTGCTGTTGGATACGCTGCCGCTCTGCTTCGGCCTCCTGCGCCCTGCGCCTTTGCGCTTCTGCTTCCTCCGCCTGCTTCTTGGCGATGTAGCTGTTGATCTCGTCCTGCTTGGCCTGCTCCCTGTCACGCGCGTCGCATGCCTGGCGCAGCAGCGAGCTGATGTGGCGGATTGGGTCCTCGGGCTGGTACTTGGCGACGTCGGCCATGGCACGCACCAGCATGTCGCCGACCGTCTCTCGGATAAACGCGGCTTCCATCCCTGCAGTTGCCAAATCAAATCTGGCCAAGAGGTGGGCACGAGGCAAGACAAATAGACAGCACGTGGGATGCAGCCGAGAAAGATGACGCAACGAGCAAGCATGCATGCATGGAAACGGGCGGTGACATGAGCCAAAGTGAACAACAAAACAAGAGTATGCCAAAGCATGTATGCAAACAAAACAAACAAGAAGGGCAAACTTGCCAAGCAAGAGTCAACTCAAACAAAGCGCACTTGTTTGTCGTCAATGTCACGCACACATACACGTGCACACGAGTCGGCTGGTGTGCGGGAGACAAAACAGGGACGAACACCACCACCACCACCACCACCACCACCACCACCACCACCACCAACAACAACAACAACACCAACACCAACACCAAGCGCACCTTGTTGTTGTTCCGTCTTTGAAGAAGAAGGGGAGGGCGCGTTTGGCGTTGTGAAGATGGAAAATTGAGGCAAAACGTTCGTCAATTGTCGGCTGTGCCAGCAGCCAGACGGGAGGACAAGCAAGCAAGAAGCAAGCGAGATGCTGCTGGTGGGTGTGTGCTCTTGTGTGTGTGTGCGTGTGTGTATGCTTTTGTATGTGTATGCTCTTGTGTGTGTGTGTGTATGCTCTTGTGTGTGTGTGCTTGTGCGGGTGTGTGTATGAGACTCAAGTGTGCATTGTGCCTCATTACCCACTGATGATGTATGTCCTGCACCTTGCCCTGTTTCGTCGTGCCAATTGTGCAGGCAAGACTTGTACTGGTGCTGGTCGCCAGTCACTGCTTGTGCCCTGCTGTGGCGCAACCATCGCCCCCGAGTGGCTGGACAGACTACATCAACGAATACGACGAGGAACTGGACTTTACTTGCGCTCCAGGCAACGTCCTCTCTGGTCTCCTCAGCTACCACGAGTAAGCGCAGACAGAGGAGGCGTGTGTCTGTGTCTGTGTCTGTGTTGTGTTGTGTTTGTGTTGTGTTGTGTTGTGTTATTGCTGTGGTTGATGTTACCCACTTTTTGACTGCCAAACGAACACAACACACACACATGCACACACGCACATACACACACACACACGCACCCACGCGCGCACTTTCACACCCATCCACAGCAACAATAAAGAGGATCGGCGGTGGGCATTCACGTGCAAAGAGGCGGAGCTGTTTGAGCATTGGGAGAGCGGATGGATCAACAACTTTGACGCGCCTGCAAGCATCACCTGCCCAAGTGCGTGCTCGCGCGTATATGTGTGTGTGTGTGTGTGTGTGTGTGCGAGCGCGCGCGCCTGTGAAATCCGCGCTGAATTGTCATGAACTTCGCCTGTCTTTGCCTGCGAATGTTTCAGCCAAACTTGTCTCTCATTGTTGCTCACTCGTTGCTTACTTCTTGTGCCACAGGCGGCTTTGCACTCACCGGCCTACGAAGCTACCACGACTCAAACAATGAGGTGAGCCTATGGAAGTCCAAGCCGTTCACCTTACACGCGTGTACCCATAGGATCCACGCACACATACACACACAGTGCATACATATACATACAGTGTACACATACAGATGCATGCACAGACAGAGTGTGCGTACGCCTTGTTTTGCTTGCAAGCAGCCGCTCACTGTCTCACCCTGATGCGTGTGCTTGTTTGCGCTTACAGGACCGGAGATCGCAGGCCCGTTGCCAGCGGTTCACCAGCCCGCTCGCATATGAGACATCGTGCGCGTGGACGAACTACATCAACACCTTTGATGACCCCCTCTCTTGGTCCGTTTCTTCCACCCGCGTCATTCGTGGGTTTGGCTCCTACCACAGCAACAACAAGTATGTCACATGCGCTTGCGCTGTGTGTGTGTATGTGTGTGTGTGTATGTGTGTGTGTGTGTGTGTGTGTGTGTGTGTGTGTGTGTGTGTGTGTGTGTGTGTGTGTGTGTGTGTGTGTGTGTGTGTGTGTACGCTGCATATTCATGTGCAAGTTTGCACCGTACCGCCTCACTCCACCCCGCCACTGCCGTCACACCACCACCCCGCCACTGCCGTCACACCACCACCCCGCCACTGCCGTCACACCACCACCCCGCCACTGCCGTCACACCACCACCCCGCCACTGCCGTCACACCACCACCCCGCCACTGCCGTCACACCACCACCCCGCCACTGCCGTCACACCACCACCCCGCCACTGCCGTCACACCACCACCCCGCCACTGCCGTCACAATGCAGCGAGGATCGACGGTTCAAATTCCTGCACTGCGGCGTTTCCTGCTTCCAACCGGCCGTGCAGTCCGATGCACAATGCGGTGAGTACCCATCCATCCCCCTCATATCCTCTTCTTCGGCACCTTGCCATCCAAACACTCATGTTGTCGTTGTTGTTGTTGTTGTTGTTGTCGTCGTTGTTGTTGTTGTTGTCGTTGTTGTCGTTGTTATCGTGCAACACGAGTGTTTGGTGTGGTGATACGCTGACTCAAGTCCCCTCGCTGCGTGCATTGCTGCTGTGCTTTTGTGTCGCGCTCATGCCTTCTTCCCGTCTCCTGCCGTCTTGATCACTCACTGCCTGTAATCAGAATGCACCTCCGACTACTTCAAGAACCACGGAACGTGCCAGCAAAGTGAGTGAATGTGTGAGTGAGAGTGTGAGTATGTGAGGTTGGACATGTTATGTGCTTGTGTGTGATATGATAACTTGTACGTCGCACTTGTGTCACTATGCATCCTGTCACTGCGTTCCCCCCACCACACGCACACACACACACACACACACACACACACACACACACACACACACACACACACACACACACACACACATACACACACACAGTTCCAATTGGTGCACCCGGTCCAAAGGGGTTCACGGGCGATACCGGCGCGAAGGGTCCACAGGGTCCACAGGGAGCACGCGGCCCGCAAGGCGCTCCAGGTACTTGCATGCACACATGCACGCACACATGTGTTGAGCTTTTGATGTGTGTGTGTGTATTCATGTGTTTGTACGTACAAGCATGTGGAAAACCTGTACACGTGTGTTTCCAAGTGTGTTGGGGGGGGGGAATCTCGCTTGCTAGCTCGCTTGCTTGCTTGTTTGGTGTTTGGAGTCTGCCACTCCTACCTTATGCATATCCGACATCTTTTAACATCCTTCACGCCATTGCCACAACCATCTTCCCCTGCTCCCTGCACGCGGCACGCTGTCACCGTCCAAAGGCCAGGACGGTGCTGTTGGCGCCAAAGGGATCAAGGGCGACATGGGCGCACCAGGACCAGCCGGTCCGCAGGGCGATCAAGGTGCACGCGGTGACGCGCCATGTCGCACCTGCACACTGACTGCATGCTTTGTCTGTTTGCATTTGACAGGGAGGGCGGACGGGGTTGCAAGGTTTCTGTTGTGACATGACTATTGGTGTTCATGCACGACCTCTGCCCAACATGAGCTTGCATACATACACACTCACTCACTCACTCACTCACTCACTCACTCACTCACTCACTCACTCACTCACTCACTCACTCACTCACACAATCGTCCATGTCTGTTCACAGGTTCTCCTGGCCCCATTGGACCTCAGGGGCCTGTGGGGGTGCCTGGCCTTCAAGGCGTCAAGGGACCACAGGGGCTGCCGGGGCCACAGGGCGACCAGGGCATCAAAGGTGCGGCGCCATCGTGCTCTCGTGTGCACGTGCTCATTCTGTTTGCTTTCCGTTTTTTTTTTTCTTTGTTCATTCTGACCAAAACAGTGACGGCTACAGTGCCAGCATGTTCGTGTCCGCAGTTGCTCGATGCCTTTCCTTGCTGCACGTGGCGTTTCACCCTTTTGCATATCGCCCCTCTCCCTCTCTATTGTTCTCTTTCTTTCTCTCCCGTTCTCTTTCCCTGCTGTCTTCAAGCTCTTCACGCCCTTTGCTGCCTCTTTGCGTTGTGTGTTGTCCTTTCTCATGACCGTTTATCGTTTGACCAATTTACTCAGGTGTTCAAGGTGATCCCGGCCCACAGGGCAGCCCAGGTCCCAGTGGCATCCAGGGAGATAAGGGTGCGTGAATGTGTATGTGCGTGCATGAGTGTGATTGTGTGTATTTGTGGGCGTGAAGATGAACATGTGCTTGTGTGCGCGTGCGTACGCAGCAGCTTCACTTTGCTCCCATATGCTGAACATCACTTCGCTGAAGCACAACCCAAGCGTCCAATCTCTTGTTCTCATCATGCCCTCTCCCCACCTTCCACTGTCCCTCTCCACCCAGGCCCTGTGGGCGATATTGGGTTGCCCGGGCCACAAGGAATTCCCGGCCCAAAAGGACCAACAGGTGAATGCTCCCGCTGAATTTGCAACTGGATGCAAGGAACCCTTACACACACACACGCACACACACACACACGCACACACACACACACACGCACACACACACACACACGCACTCACTCACTCACACACACACACACACACACTCACAAACTCACTCACACACACTCACTCACTCACTCACTCACTCACGCACACATACACATACACTCACTCACACACACACACATACACATACACTCACTCACACACACACACATACACACACATACACATACACTCACTCACACACACACACACACACACACATACACTCACTCACACTCACTCACACAACACGTGGCACCGCCAACGACAGGCCCTGTTGGCGTGCGTGGATTGAAAGGGCCAATGGGCGACCCTGGGCCCATTGGCGTACAAGGCGATGTTGGTGCACAAGGCCCCCAGGGAATCAAAGGGCTGCAAGGGTCACAGGGGCCACAGGGCCTAAAAGGAGCGCAGGGCCCACAAGGCGATCCCGGCCTGCAGGGTGTCCAGGGCGACAAAGGCACAACAGGTGACCAAGGTCCTGTGGGTCCAAAGGGCCCTCGTGGCGAAGATATCAACCCAGCGCTGATCCAGCACCTGCAGAGCAACATCTCAATCGAAGCGTCACAGACCAGCGACGCTGCCGAATCCTTGAATGCGGACATATCCTCGCGCATCGTCAACACGTCGCTCACCACAGACGAGCTCATGCGCAGCGCCATCTCGCACGAGACGCAGCGCCAGGCCGCCGCCCGCTCCATGCTGAGTCTGCAGATTTCAACAGACCAGGCCGCCCTGTCCAGTGAAGTGCAGCGCGCCACGCAGGCGGAGTCCTCCCTCTCCGTGTCCGTGGCCGGGCTGAGCGGCGCCGTGGTGGGCGGTGTCTCCTCTGTATCGCAGATGATCAGCGCAATGGACAGCGGTGCCGTCGCGCGCGAGGCGTCCCTGCACGTGCGCGCCAGCAACGAGCGCATCAGGGCAGACAGCGCGCACGCCTCGCTAGAATCGCAACTCCAACAGCAGGCCAGCGCGGTGGCGGCTGCAGACGCACGTGCGCGCAGCACAGAGGACATGCTTGCAAGCAGCCTGTCGTTGCAGGTGACATCGAGCATCAGCGGTGAGGCCACCACTGCCCAGAACGTGTCATCCCTTGCAGCCCTGGCCCATGCCCGCCAGCTGTCACTGCAATCGGACATTTCCTCCGCTACACAGGAGGCCGGGCACCAGGAGTCATCCCTGCAGCGCCAGGCAGAGTCGCTCGTGTCCGCACTCAGCACGGAGGAGACACGGCGTGTGCAGGCCTCGTCCTCCCTGGCATCCAGCATACTCGCACGACGATCAGGTGCCATGGCGACAGAGTCATCGCTAGCAGCAGCCATCAGCGCACAGCGCACGTCCACGGGCACCAGCATCTCCTCCCTCACCACTGCCCTCTCCTCTGCCGCATCCCTTGGACAGCAGGCAGACGACAGCCTGGCGTCGCTGCTGTCTGCAACAGCAAACGCCGCCGTGTCCCGGGAAACGAGTCTGCAGCACACGCTCGACAGCGCCGTGTCCCTTGCCTCGTCTGCAGAGGCGACACTTGATCGCGAGCTCAGCATCGACGTGTCGCGTGCCGTGTCTGCAGAGGCGTCCATATCCACGGCCGTGCAGGACCGCATCTCCACTGCAAAGGCGGAAGAGGCTGCGCTCGACAGCGCGCTGCAGTCACTGCATGATGTTGTGCGCGTGTCCAACGCGAACGTCTCCCTGCAGCTGCAGGCGGCCCAGTCCCGTGCTGTGCGCGAGGAAAGTCGCCTGTCCGCTGCCGTTGTCAGCGAAGCCAATCGGGCCGAGCACGCCCGTGCGGACGTGGCATCCTCCCTCTCCAGCGAGCACGTCCGCGCGCTGTCGGCCGTATCGTCGCTCAACGCTGCCGGGCATGACGCAATGACCTCTGCGCAGTCATCTGAAGCGCACGTGAGCAGTGCCATCACAGCAGAGGCCGGCCGGGCGCAATCGCGAGAGGAAATCGTGAGCGCAGCCATCAGCGCGCACACTGTCTCCCGCCTCTCTGCACAGGGCGTGCTGTCATCGTCCATTACCGCTGCTAGCAGCGCGGCAAGGGTAAATGCTTCGCAGTTGCGCGCAAACGTTGCAGCGCTCTCCTCCACACTGCACCAGCAGCACAGCCAGCTTGAGACCTCGTTTGCGATCGTTGCCTCTGACACGTCAACCGCCCTCAGCAGCCTGGAGGTGTTTCGCACTGCAGTCGACACCAGCGCGGTGTCCAGGGCGACGAGCATTGCTGCCGACATCTCAGCAGAGCAGAGCAGGTCGTCAGCGCAGCACGCGTCGCTCAACTCGCAGCTGTTAACAGCCATCGCTCGGGCAGACAGTGCGCAGGCAGCGTTGAGGGTCGAGGAGCAGGGTGCGGCTTCCAGTGCCAGCACCGCCGCTTCGTCGCTGGCGGTGGCAGCAGAGCAGGAGCGGGCGCGCGCGGTAAACCGGACACTGGAGCTGAACAGCCAAGTGTTGCAGGAGCAGAGCCGCGTGCAAGTTGCGCATGCGAGTGTTGCTGTCTCGCTGGCGCAGGTGTCATCGGAAGCAAGCGCGCTCGCCGCCACGCACGGCAACTTTGTGTCCTCTGAACAGAGCAGAGGCGCCGACACCCGCGCGTCCATCGCCACAGCGCTGTCTCGCGACACACAAACGCTACACGCCGTGGACGCGTCGCTGGAGACATTCATCTCGGACGCGTCGCAGCAGCTCATCACAGCGGATCAGCAGCTGTCCACTGAGCTCTCCGGTGTGCAGCAGACGCGGTTGGCGGCCGACGCTGCGCTGCGTGAGCACCTAACGTTCACGCACAGCACGCTGTCGACCATGGTGGCGGTTGAAGCGGACAAGGCGGTTTCGCGGGAGCAGCGGGTGCTGGGGCGTCACGCCGCTGTCGCACAGGAGCTCAAGACAACGACGGTGAAGGCAATCATCGCCAACGATGTTGCCTGCACGCTCGAGACGTGCAATTCACAGAAGATTGTCATGTGTCCCAGCGCGGCCCACCCAAACGCTGGTGCAACGACAGGCCTGGTGCAGGATCTGCTACTGGCGTTTCAGGCCAACCCGGAACGCTGGGTGCTCGACACATCGCGACAGCCAAAGCCGTCCACAATCGGCTTACAGGACCTTCGCATTCCGCGCGCATACATTCGCACGTCGCGGCAGGATGACGCATGCCTGGAGTTTGACGTGGATGTGGGCAGCGAGGCGGCGTACACGGCCGACTACACCGCGCCGGCACAGCAGCAGCAGCAGCAGCAAAGACGGCGGCGGAGGCGGAGTGTTGGAGATGTGCGGGCGCCTGGCACTGACAGCACTGGTGGTGCTGATGGCGCTGGTGGTGCTGATGGCGCTTCATCTAGTGGCATGGAATACAAGAACTCGAACCACCAGCAACAGTTGCGGGACCAACTATCACAGCAGGAGCAGCAACAGTCTGTCGCGCGTTCGCGCCGGGTTGCCTTTGTGTCTGACGATGACTTGGCAGAGTGGACGCGCCAGCTCATGATCACGGCTGGTGCGTCGCCCACTGTCGATGCCACTGGCAGGAAGTTGGTTGTTTTTGTACCTGCAGCCGTGGACGACGCCTTGCAACAGGGCGGAACCAGCAACGGCGACGATGATGTGCTTTCCGTGTCTGCACAACTGAGTTCGCTTGACAAGCAGGTGGCTGCGGTGCGTCAGCACACGCACACGCTGCTTGCGGACACCATGCGCGCAATGGCCGACTTCAACACGACGTGGCAGGCGCTGCGTGAAGCGGAGGCCACGATTGAGTCGCGGCTCACCACCACAGCCACCACGACCACGACCACGACAACGACCACCACAACCGCAACCACGACGACGACAACAACAACGACAACAACGAGCAGTGCACCGGACAGAGCGGGCGCGAGCACGTCCGTATTTGGCTCTGCGCCGCCGCTGCTGGTTTATGTTGCGATTGGCAATGCTGGCGCCATCATCATCGCCGTCATCGTCCTGATTGTTGTGCGGCGGCGGTACGCCAGCCAGCCCAAGGTGCACGTGGCCAAGAAGCGCCAACCCCCCAACAAGCACTTGTCCACCTCGTCCCTTCCTGCAACAGCAACAACATCCCCGTGGCGCCATTCGTTTGTTGGTGCCGGCGCTGGCGTCCGCAATTCCTTCAGCGGGGACATGCCTGCTCTCCGCCGCCACTCCTCCTCGTCCACGACCATCATCGACGAGATGTTGGGGGCGCGCACGGTGACGAACCCGCTGTTCCACACGGCGATTGAGGAAGCAGACGAGGCGGAGGGTGCGAGTCAGTACTACCAGCAGGTGGAGCCTGTGAAGGAAGATACAGACTCCGACGTGTTTGATCTCGACGCCATCGCCGGAGAGTGATCGTGTGTGTGTGTGTGTGTGTTGTGTTGTGTTGTGTTGTGTTGTATTGTGTTGTATTGTGTTGTGTTGTGTGGTGCTGTGTGTTGTGTTTGTGTTGTGTTTGTGTGTGTGTTGTGTTGTTTGCTTGTGTGTGTTGTGTTTGTGTGTGTGTTATGTTTGTGTGTGTGTTGTGTTGTGTTGTGTTTGTGTGTGTGTCGTGTTGTGTGTTGTCGCGTGTGGTCGCGTGTGTCCTGTCTTTTCTGCTTTGATCTTTATCATTACTTTTGTGCTATTCTCCATGTTTAGACGAGCATTTATCTCTTCCTGTCGTTCCCCTTCTGCTTCTTTGATTTTACGGTCAAGCGCAGCGCAGCTTGATGAATGCCTGTTGTTATTTCACTTTCTTCCTTCAGTTGGGGTTTGTATGTTTTCTGCAGTTGTCAGGTGCACATGGTCGCTTGATGGCTGTGGTTGCTCGGTGGTGTTGGGGGAGAGGGTTGTTGTGTGTCGTGTTGTTTCGTTTGGTGAGTTGTGGTAACGCAGGAACCGCAGTAATTGAACGAGTTTTATGCAATTGGCTGACACTGATTGAATGAAGCAAGTACGAATGAGGAGCACAAAACAAAACAAAGCACACACATGGAGCACCAACAGCAAGCTAGGAGGTCGTTGAAACTGACAGCATGCATGGACGAACAAGAACGAATGGACAGGCAAGCGTGGGGCAAGGCACAAGCACAAGAAAGCAACAACACTGCGCAGGGGCAATCACACACACACACACACACTCTCTCTCTCTCTCACGCACACACACATGCACAATGCACGCGTGCACAATGAACACACGTTCACACACACACATTTTCTTTCTCACGCGCGCGCACACACGTTCACACACATGCACAAAGTTCACGCATGCACATACTCAGCGCGAAAAGACAATGTCTGTAAACTGCTGGTAATCCAGGGAGTTGTCCTTGGCTGCAGAGGGCACAGTCTCCTTCACAAAGTCAAGGTGCTCTTGCTTGAGCCGCTGCAACTTGTCCAGACCAACACGCTCCTCGTCCCGCGCAATGAAGGAGAAGGAGCCGAGAATGTGCTCGCGCGTATGGATGACGCCAATGAGGTGGATCATGAGTTCCTTGAACTGCTGCAAGTTGAGGCGACCGCCAGACCCGAACGTGCGCATGTGGTTCTCCACCTCGGCCGACGTCAACTCTTCACCAAGCGAGAACAGACACGCCTTGAGCTCCTTCTTCTCGATGGATCCAGACCCGTCCCGGTCAAACTTCTTGAAGAAGCTCTCAATCTCCTGCAAGCACAGAGGCGTGCGGAAGTGAGTGGGGAGGTGTTGGTGGAGCTTGATAATACCGGGGTTGCTTGCCAGAGATGAGTGGGCACTTACACAAAAGGGCACACAAAAGGGCACACACAAGGGCACACACACACACACACACACACACACACACACACACACACACACACACACACACACACAACACACACGCACACCTCAAGCTGCGCCTTGGAGACGCCGCGGGACTTTTTGAATTCAATCTCGCGCTCCAGAAGCGGTTTCTTGTACGTGAGGAGCTTATGGTAGTCGTCAAACTGGCTCGTCAGGTCTTGCAGTGTCACAGAGCTGTGCGGGTTGTATTCGATGCCCAGTTCCTGACAACATTCGTTAAATTAGTGACGAAATGGGTTCCAGGGTTGATGGCACAATGAGGAGACTTGATGAGGGAAGAAGCAACACGTGTGTGCTTGCGAAAGGATCCACAAATACAGGTGTTCAGGTTTGCAGTGCACATGCAAGCACACATGCGCACATACGCAAACACAAACAACACAAACGCACATATGCGCATGCACACACACACACCTTCATCCTGTGCGAGAGCGCCTCAATCTCGACCAGCTTTTCGCGTTCTTGCGTCATGTTGGCGAGCTCAGAGTCAATCTTTTCCAATTGCTCTGTCAGGGTTCCCTGACAGGTACGGCAATGCAGCATTCCAAACCATCTCGTCAGTACACATATGTGCAAAACGTTTACGCGCACACACGCACACACGCACACACACACACGCACACACACACACACACATGTGCGCACACACACACACACACACACACACACACACACACACACACACACACACACACACACACACACACACGACCCGCGAGGCGAGAGAACTATTCTATCAGTGGATACGCTAGCCACTACAAGTTTTTTAACTGATCACTCAATGCTTAACAATTTGGTCGTTCCTCGTGGCGGAATAATACTAAGTGCGATCTCGGGCCATGGCTTATTTTAGTAAGGCCGCGCGCTAGCACTGGGCGCACAATTATGTCTCGCTAGGAATACTGTCACTAGTCCTCCCAGAGACCAATAATAGGGCTGTGTCGATCCAGGGGAGTCGTAACACGACGACACACACGACACACACACACGACACGACACACACACACACACACTACGACGACGACACACACACACACACACACACACACACACACACACACACACACACACACACACACACACACACACACACGGACATTAACACACACATGTGCGCGCACACATGCACGCATTACCCCCCTCCCAAAATACACACCTGGGGCTTGGCCATGGCGTCGATGCTCTGACGAAGGGAGGTCATGAGCGGGTTGACCTTGGCCGCAAACTCCCTGCACAGCTCATCGTTCGCCTTCTGCAGTGCAAGGGCCTTCTCGTACTGCTCGTCCCGGAACTTGAGTGCCGCTGCCATGGAGGCATGGACAGACATAGTGCACGTATTGATGGTGAGGTGGGGAAGAATAGGTGGGAGAGGTGGTGGTGGTGGTCGTCGTCGTCGTGGCAATGACCGCTCGTATGGACTGCTGTCAAGCGTCAATTGTGATGCAATCAACACAAACTACGCAAATGATCCACATGTCACACTCGATACAAACGACGCACAATCACAGTGACAGGCAACAAACGAACAAACAAACAAAATAAACACACAGAAAGGCCATTGCGCGCACCCTTGAGGTCGGATTGAAGGCCGTTCAGGCCAGCCTCATCCAGGGAGGTGTATGGGTTGCTCACAGGGCCATAACCCGACAGTTTCGAGTACACTTGCATGCAAGTCGCCTGTTTTCCATTCAAAGCACATCAGATGAAAGGGTGAGTGCAAGACACACATGGTTTCCCAAACACGCACGCAGTATGCACACGTGCAAATAAAACTTGCAGCGCAAGCAAGTGCACCCCTTCCCCGCGGCATCTCGTGCATAAAAACAATAGTAAAGACAATCTAACATCACCACCAGCAATGCAAAATGAAAGGGCTGACCTTGTGCTGCTCCGCCTGCTGCGTGAGGCTCTTGGCGTCTGCTTCAAGCTCTGATCGCATGTTCTCTGTTTCGTCCAAAGAGAACGCAAAGGTCGTTGCCTTTGTCGTCTCTTGATCCAGCGATCCCTGTGCAGGACAAAGCAAACCGTCGCATGAGATGATAAGCGCCATCCACGCGACACCGACCAAATTGCACACATCATACCACAACAAAATGCAATAACACCCACCCACACCCACACACTCACTCACTCATTCACTTATTCACTCATTCACACACTCACACACGCATACACGCACACACGCATACACGCACACACACACTCACACACACTCTCTCTCTCACACTCACACACACACACGCAAACTGACCCGCACGAAGATGATGTTGTCTTTGACAAAGCCGCGCATGGCGTGTGCGGCGTGCGCAAACTCCTGTCGCAGATCCTCCTTCGTCTGCTCCGTCGCCTGGTCAGCGGTCAGTTTGGTTTTCTTGGCCTCAATCGCATCGGCGAGCGTTGTCAGGCCAGCGTCAACCTCTTGCTCGCGTGCGTGTACTTGCTGTGTGTCAGGGAACGTCCACTGCGACAGCTCGCTCTCGTACTTGGAGTCGCACGCTGACTTGCCAAGGGCTTGCAGGGACGCCAGCGTGGTCTGGCGCGTGTTTGTCAGGTCGTTGCCGAGGGCCTCAAGCAGGCGAAGCTTCACGGCAGCGTCGGCCAGGCTGTCCACGGGCGGCTGTGTCTGGAGCGCCTGCTGCTTCGTGCCAATCCACCCCATCAGCCGCGTGTGCAAGCTGATGTGCTGATCCACCACGCGCGCAACCTTTGCGCAGTACTGCGTGCGTGCAAGGCAGTCCTGCAGGTAGGCGCGCTTGTCCTTCTCGGCGGCCGCCAGATCCTGCCAAAGTGTGTCCACGTGCGTTTCAAGCTCGGACGTTTTCTCCGGCTCGCCAAACACCCACGCTGAGATGGCTGTCTTGTACTGGGCGCGGCGGATAGCAGCGCCGCGCTCTTTGAAGAGGGCAACAGCACCCTGCTCCTTGTCCCTCTGCTCGCCGAGGAACCCATCCAGCAGACTCAGTTGCAGGTGGCTCTCCTGCACGGTGCTGACCGTCGGCTGCTGCTTCAACACCTTCAGCTTCTCCGCACACCACTGCGCAATCTTGTCATGCATGTCGCGGTGGATGTTGGCTGACAGTTCCGTGTCCTCCTTGTACAGAGTGCACGCGAGGCGGTCCTCAAGGAAGGCCTTCTTGTCAGCAAGCAAGCCATCAAGCTGCTCCCACGCTGTGTCAAGTTGCTGCTCGCGTGCCGTCACCTCCTCGGGCGACTCAAACGCGTAGCGAGACAGCGCCGTCTCGTACTTGCGCGCAAAGATGGTGTCACGCAGGGCGTGCAGCGAGGCCATGCTGGTCGCCTTCATTGCCGCCCGATCAGACACAAACGCGTCCGCCAGGCTGAGGTGGAAGCGAGCATCGTGCGACAGCGCAATCTCTTCCCGCTGCTGCAGGTATCGCGCCTTGGTGGCCACCCACGTCTCGAGCAGGGCCGTCTGGTCTGCGTGCTGGAGCGCGAGCAGACGGGTCTCCTCTGCGTACAGCTCGCGTGCTTTGTCGTCCTCAAGCACCTCACGCTTCTTCGCGCTCTTCTCAGCCATCTCCGCCCATCGCTCCTCAACGCGCGCCTCTCGTCCGCTCACGTCATCCGGCCGCTCATACACCCACGTCGACAGCTCGCTCGCATACTTCGCCTCCCGAATCGCTCTCCCCAGCGTCCGCAGCGCAGCAACGTCTGCGGCAGCCATGTCAGCGCACTCGCGATCAAACATGTCCAGCAGGCTGAGCTGGACCTTTGCTTCCTCGGAGTTGGTCACCTTCTCCTTCGTCTCCAGGTATTGCACCTTCTCCTTGCACCACGCCTCAAGCAGCTCATACCCAGACACGTGGTTCTGCACCTGCAGCCGCGTCGCCTCCTTGAACTGCTCCCGGGCAAGGTCGTCCTCAAGCACGCGCTGCTTTTCCTTGGCAATCGCGTCTAGCTCCGGCCACAGCGTGCCCTCCACCTGCTGCTCCAGTTCCTGCACCTCCCCTGGTGCCTCGTACTTCCACTGCGACAGCTGCGTCTTGTACTCTGCGTCGCGGATCTGCTGTCCCAGCTGCTTGAGCGCGGCCACGCTGCCCTCCGTCGTGTCCTTCTTCTCCTGCCGGAACGCCGACAGCACAGACAGTTGCAGCTCTGCACTTTGGATGCTGCTGATCACTTCCGTGTTCTCCAAGTACTTCTTGCGGTTCAGGTACCACTCTGCAATCTCCGTGTGCATGTCTGCGTGCGTCTTGACCCAGAGCCTGACCTTGTTCTGGAACTGGTTGCGGGCGAGGTTGTCGTCCAGCACAGCCTTTGCCTTCACGGCCGCAGCGTCAAGCGCCGCCCACATCTCGTCCACGCGCTTCTCCTCAGCGAGCAGTGTGGCCGGGTCCTCGTACACGTACGAGCTGTGTGCTGTCTCGTACTTGCGCTCACGGATGTCCTTGCCCAGCTGCTTGAGGGACGCCACGCTGGCCTCTGTCAGCGCCGCCTTCTCCTTCACGTACGCCTCGTACTCGCCAAGGCGGTACAGGGCATCGTCCACCGTGTGCACGGTCTCCCTGCAGTGCACGTCAAGGAATTGTTGGCGCGGCTTGTACCACGCCTCCAGCTGCAGCACGCGGTTGTGGTGCTGCCCGGCGAGCAGGCGCGTTTGCTCGGCGTACTCCTCACGAGCGAGGTGATCTTCAAGCACCTTCTGCTTCTCCTCAGCCAGAACGTTCAGCTGCTCCCACTTGCTGACCACCTCCTGCTCCCGTGCATTCACGTCCGCAGGCTTCTCGTACGTCCACTCGGAGTGGTCTGTGGCATACTTGGCAGCGCAGATGTCTGCGCCGAGTGCCTGCAGGTTCGCAATGGCGCCACTCTGCCTATCGGCCATGTCTTGCCTGCAGGCTTGCAGCAGGCTGAGCTGCAGCTTGGACTCCGGCACAGAGTGGATCTCCTCGCGCGTCTCCAGATAGCGCTGCTTCTCGGCAGCCCAGCTCATGAGCGCGGCATGGCTGTTGGCGTGCGTGTCTGCCCACATGCGCACCTTCTTCTGGTACTTGGTGCGGGCGAGGTGATCGTCGAGAATGGGCTTCTTGCGTGCAGCCAGCGCATCCAACTCCACCCACTTGTTGTCAACGGACGTCTCCCTCGCCTCCACCGCAGGCATGTCCTCGTACGTGTACTTGCTCAGCGGCGTTGCGTACTTGCGCGCAGCGATGGTCTGGCCGAGCGTTTTCAGCGACGCGAGCGACGTCTGCGTCTTGGAGTTCTTGGCACTGACGTACGCGTCGTACACGCTCAGCAAGTATTCGGCGTGGGAGATGGTGGTGCACTCCTCGCGCTGCGCCAGGTAGTGCGCCTTGGTTGCTGCCCACTCAAGGATGCGCTTGGTCTCGCTCTCATGACGGCCTGCGAGCAGACGGGTCTCCTCTGCGTACAGCTCGCGTGCTTTGTCGTCCTCAAGCACCTCACGCTTCTTCGCGCTCTTCTCAGCCATCTCCGCCCATCGCTCCTCAACGCGCGCCTCTCGTCCGCTCACGTCATCCGGCCGCTCATACACCCACGTCGACAGCTCGCTCGCATACTTCGCC
>NW_004754913.1:710461-732961 GCF_000188695.1 Salpingoeca rosetta | reverse complement strand
GGATTGTCGTGAAGCTTTGCCGAGCATGTGCGCTCCGCGAGGCTTTCGACGAGCTGCACCAAGTTCTTTCCCTTTCCCAGATCCTCCACCACATCGTTCAGGGGCGGCAAGTGGCGCTTCTGCAGCCGCTGATTCACCCAGCGCGTGAAGATCTACATGATTTTGTGGGCATGTGTGTTTGCGTGTGTGTATGTGTTTGCGTGCGTGTGTGCAATGCGCATGCCGTAACGTATGTGTGCGTGCGTGTGCACATGTAGTGTGCGTGCGGCGGTCAGTATGTTGCAGCCAAAACGCGCGCACGCATCCGGATGTCCACGGGTCCACTGGCAGGACACGCAGGACCACCAACAACACGCGGCAAGAAACAGGCACACTGCACAACCAAAACTCGCGTGCCATGCTACACTTGCCACGATCGCGTGTGCGTCCAATAACAAGCACCATCAAGCACACACACACAAGTTACAGGCACTCTAGTTCACTGCATGCACTGCGTTTCGACGCCACCCACTGCATCAGTCGCCTGCCTTTCATCATCAACACACCTTGCGCTGCAGGCGAATCCAGTCCGCCATCTTTCGCACTCTGCTGTGGCTTGGCTTTGTTTTGTTGTTGCTTTGTTGTTTGGGGTGCGCAAAACACAGCCAACAGTTAAATGTCCATCAAATCTTGAACAGCACAGGAAAAAAAAACACACAGGTGCCTGCCTGCAAGCAACTTCTTTGCTGTGTTCTGGCTGGTGTGTTGGTCGCAGTGCATCGGTGCTTCACAACGCACACGCCACCATCTCCAATCCTTCGACCCTCCCTTCTATTCTCCCTTCTTTGGTTCCCTGCCTCCCTCTTCATCCTTCCCCCCACTTCTCTCTACTAGACAGCGACCGAGTCAAACATGTCGTGGCTGGAGGTGCCGTTGAGATACGCCAGGAGTTCCTCCATGGTGTGCGTGATGGGAGAGCCGTCCTCACTGCGCTCAAATTCAAGCACCTCGCCATCTTCTCCTTCTCCTCCTTGGTCTCCGCTGTGGTTGCTTGCAAGCACGCTGCTGCCTGTGTGTGAGGGCTGGCCGTGACGGCGAGACGACCGCTGTCTTCGGGCTGCTGATGGGCTCGCTCGAGAGCGCCGGTCGTCTGGAGGGCCACACAAGTCATGTCAACACACACACACACACACACACACACACACACACACACACACACACACACACACACACACACACACACACACACACACACACAGTGTCGTGAGTGTGGGTGTAGATTGACAGTCAATGGTCCAACATTTCGAGTTGGGTGGAGTCCCACAGGGCTCCAGCACCAGAGACAAACACAACAACGGGGTTCGTGCATATGCCAGCACCAACGACATGGGCACGGGCGCTTGAAACCTACGCTGGGCGGCGGCGCGCTTGCGGCTTGCGTACTCGGCGCCAATGATCATGTCGTCCCAGACAGATATCAGCAAAGGGACCTTGTACCCTTGCACCCTAAAACCCCAGAGAAACAACATCGAGCCATGAAATCAGTGCTGACAGCGTCGCAAATGAACGGGCGAGCGGGGGTGCCACATCACAACAAGCAACGACCCAGACCCGGAGCAGACAAGATCGAGACCAAAGGAGGCAAAAGAACACAGGCACAGCAGTTTCAACCAATGAACGGGGAAGGAGCGGCTTGTTTGTTGCTGCTACTCACTGGGAGACGTAAGTGCGATACGCGCTCTCGTGTGCCTTTGCAGCAATCTTGGCGCAGGACCACATGCTCGGTGTCCATTCAGAGGCATGCACATCGTCGGCCTCTGTGGGTATTGAGCAGAGTGATGCGAAATACAGGAAGACGAACAACGCCAATCGAGGTGGGCGAGTGTGATGGTGCCCGTGACGGTGACGGCATGACGAACATCAAATCGAATGGAGAGACGCAACAGAGACAAACAAGCCGTGCCGCAGTTGTACGAAGAGCCTTCAAGTCAGAGAACAACCCACCTGATGTGTTGGCGACGTAGTCATGAAGGATGTCAAGGCGCCCAAGAAGAACCAACACACCAAACATTTCAAACGCCTGACACAGCACCAGAATCACGATGCTCACAATGTACCACGCCTGCGCAAGTCAGAGGGGAATATAAGATTGTGTGTGTGTGTGTGTGTGTGTGTGTGTGTGTGTGTGTGTGTGTGTGTGTGTGTGTGTGTGTGCATGCGTGCGCTTCGAGTGTTAGCTTCCACCAGTGCAAAGGCACCGTGCAAACACTCCATGCCCTTGCAATGGCCAACCTGGAAAAAGGGCTCAAAGGAATCAAAGTCGATGATGAAGAGAACCAAGCTGTGTACCTGCACACCGACAATGCAGTGTTAACGTGAATGAAGCATTCGTGGCAACCGATGGGAACTTGATGTCGCTCAAGTGCCACGCTTCATATGGCTTCAACGCATGCACACAATCGTCATCAGAACATCACACCGTCACACTCACAAAGGCGTAGACTTTGGAGATGAAGAAGAAGACCAGCCCCGCAGAGAAGGCGTCGCGAAGGGTGCGAGTACGGCAGCCGGTCAAGTAAATGATGTACGCAATGCCGAGGACGAGATCGAAAGACTCACCCCACAGCTGCACGCCAAAGATGCGCAGGACTGCAGCTTTGCAGTTTTCCTCTCCTGGTCCAGTCTGCACACGGCGCACCACAACACACCGAAAGTACATGCCAAGCACGCTCACGTGATGCGAGCAAAAACACCGAATGAACGATCAAGTTGCTCGTTCGCATGTGCCACACGACACCTTCCCCCAAAGAACAGATTGATGAAACAGGTATCACAGAGAATGCCATGCGCACCGAGCAGAAGCGATGGCGCAGGCCGCCGTCCAGGAACATGGCCGGTGCCTGCAGGCAAGCAAAACACGTGGAAACAAAGAAGGCGGCGGTCAACGGAACGACAGCATGTCACAAACTTTCAAGGGCAAGCTTGCATAATTCCACGTACGCAACAAGGAAGTATTGACAGTCAGACACATGGGCATATGGACACATGGAGAAATGTACACATGCACACATGGACTTTGTGCAGTAGAATTCGACACACACACATACACACACGCACACGCACACACGCACACGCACACATACACGCATGCACACACATTTGTACACACACGCACACACACACACACGCACGCACACGCACACATACACATACACGCACGCACCGTCATGAGGCAGACGTGATGCAGCACTGCGGCCCAAGCCCAGTTGTGGCGCTGGTGCAAATCAAGAATGCTCAAGCCAACGTACAGCACAAGCACAATCGGCGTCACCTGTGTGACACAGGTATCAAGTCAGATAAGTGAGCGAGATGATATTGTGAAAAGTGAGAGCATTAGGGTGTATGTGGTTGTCTGGCTGCACGGCACAGATAGCACACCGCTTGAGCATGCACGCGCTGCCTCGGTGATGTCTCCCTATCACCTGCCTGCTCTTCGTTGCCGCTTCATTTCACCCTCACCCCCCGCCCCTCTTCTCCTTTCTTCCCTTCCCTCAACTTCCAGACTTCCCTTCCCTCCACTTCACTCCACTCCCTTTCTCCTTCTCTTCCTCTTGACATCACTTGCAAGTTGTCGCTGACAAACCTGTGCAAACCATGCCGTGTCGTAGTCTCGACCATAGTCACGGATCCACAGCACGTCAAATGCCCACACAAACACGAAAAAGTCCGCACATGTCTGGAAAGAAATAGCAATGAAAACGCAAGCAAGGGACACACAGGGGCACCCAGGTCAGCAAGACCAACACAGCTGCATGTGCATTAAGAGTGTTTCGAAGCGTGCGCAACAGCAACCAGCAACAGCAACGGAGGTGGCGTTGAAGAATGGCTTTGATCTTGCCTGCAAGCACCCAAGACATGCACGTACCGCGACGAAGATCTTGCTGAACGCCGACTGAAGATGGATGGGAAGGCGGTTGAATGCGCGACTGTACAGGGCAGTGCCTGCACGCACAAAGCTCTTGGCTGGGCACGCGCACAAACACATGCGTGAGAGAACGTGGGTGGTGGTCGGAGCAACAGCAGAGGCAGCCACGGCAGCACAAGCGTCCACGATAACAGCAACAGTCGCAGCCGCAGCATGCACAGCAACGCACCAAGATGTAGGATGACGGCCACAAGTCCCAGCAGGGGGAGCGAGTGCACTGCCACAAAGTCAAAGGCTGCTTCGTTGGCGTTGTGGAAAGGCCGCTGCACCGATATGACACGCAAGCCAAACCCAGGGGCAAAATGAACACCCAAGTACTCAAAGTGCGTGGGTCAATGTGCGAGGGATTCAAAAGCAAGAAGTACTCGAGCTATGCTGCTGTGATGACGTTCTTACGTAGGAGAGGGTGGCCACGTAGCTGATGAGGATGATGGCGAACATGGCTCCAACAGACCAGCCAACAGCTCGGTGCAACTGTGTGTCTGAGAACAAGCAACAAACGACGAGCAACACAAAAAAAAAAAAAAGCAAACACGAAGGGGGGTGGATGATGCGGCAGCGGTCAACACATGACACTTGTCACGAACACTGACGTACGCACACACACGCACACACACACGCACACGCACATGCAAGAATCATAAACACAGCATCGTACTCACCAGGAAACTGGGCACGGTCGCTCATGTCTGCGCGCGGCAGCAAGGCAGGAATGCCCTTGAACCGGTTCACGGCCTAACTTGCGACAGCGCAAAGAAGTTGGTGAAGAAGAAGCAACTCAAACACACCGGCACACAAGCAGTTCCGCAGGCTGCCAACACAGCGCATGCACACTTGCACAGCACGGCAAAACAAAGCACGAGCCTTGCGTACACCCGTGCAACAGACAAACAAACAAAAAACAAAACACACACACACACACATAAACACATGCATACAGAACATACACACACAAAACATACACACACAAAACATACACACACAAAACACACATACACATATAGCAGAACAGAGCACTTGCCTGGATGGCAGTGCCCGCTTGACGCCATCGTGCTCTGGCAATTGAAGATGGGGTTCGTTGTGGTTTGCGAGCGCCATCCTGCGTCCGTGCTGGCGTTACCCTTGGCTCCCCCTCATCTCTTCCTCTTCGTGCTTGCTCTTGCTCTTGTTGTTGGTGCTCCTGCGCTTGCTGTTGGGCTCGGGTGTCGCTGGAAGCAGCGGCAGCTGTAGCAGTGGAAGCCTCCGGCTGCTGCTGCTGCTGTTCGTGCTGTGCGCTTGCTTCTTCGTCTCGGGTCATCCTTCCTGGTCACCCACTTGCAAGCAAACGGTCGAAAAGTGACGGGCAGCATTGCGAATCGCCCAAATCCAACAACGCCAAAACAGCATCCACCATCGACTGCTCTGCACTGATGTCGAGGGCCAACTCTGCCGGCACACGCCGGGTCGTGAGCTCGCGTGGCAGCAGCGCCACCGCCCGCAGCCAGCCAAACATGATGACCGTTCTCTCAGGAGGCAACGAGTGCGTTTGAATGCATCTGCATACGTCTGCGTGACTCGGGGTTGCCGTCGGAAAGAGTGAGGTTGTGATGGTGTGATGGTGTGGGAGAGTGTGGGAGTGTGATCGCAGTCGCGTCCCCATATTGTGCATGCCTGGCTGAATGTCCACACACACACACACACATACACAAACATACACACACACACAAACACACACACACACACACTGTAGAGGTGGCATGCCACAGGTATCGCATGCACCACCTCGCCCATCGTCTTCACGACCGAGCACCACAGGAACCGGCCGCAGCAGAACCACGGTACTTCCGCACATTTGCGCACTGTTGCGGTAGAAAAGGGCGAGACGCTGGGTGCCGCACACTATTGCGCCCATGCTTCGCCTGCCTCTTTCCCTTTCCTGCCTGATACGCTTCTCACCTCACATGCACACATGATACACACAATTCCCACATGTATGCAGAGGCAGTCCGTGCCGGAGGGTGGCCTGACGCAGTTGTCGGGACCGCCCATGGCTGAACGACAGCCTGAGGCGCAATCCGCCGAAGATCGAGGTGTGCATGCATGTGTGTCTGTGTGTCTGTGTGTTTATGAGTGTGTGTGTGTGTGTGTAGGAGGGGACGGGAATTTAGGAGGCTCAGAAACATATCTGCGCCTGTGCTCGGCACGCTGATGGTCCTGACACTGCATTGCGTTGCTTTGTGTCTGAACAGCTCTGGCTCGTGCCATGGACAAAATACAGCGCCTTGATGTGAAGCTGCACGAAATTCTTGCGCGTGAAAGAGGTGCGCCACCACGCGTGTCTACTCGTGTCGTGTATGTTGACGTCGAATTCATGTGCGCGCGGGACTTGTTTCCATGTGCTTGAGTTGTGTTGCATGGGCATTCCCTTTCATGATGTCACACACATGCACATTCCCACACACATTCACAAGATGTGAAGCGACGCGGCAGAACGGATGGTGATGACAACGATGGCGAAGCGTCTGAGGACGATGGTAGCGACGGTGACGATGGCGGTGTTGGGTTTTTCACAACACAGCCACCAGAGAGCGTTGGGGGCAGCGGAAGTGAGAATGAGGATCATGACGGCAATGATACCGGCGATGCTCCCAAGCAAAAAGGGAAACGGTGCGTGCGTGTGTGCGTGTGCGTGTGTACGTGTGTGTGTGCGTGCGTGTGTGTGTGTGTGTGTGTCTGAGTGTGTGCGTCTGAGTGTGTGTGTGCGTGCGTGCGTGCGTATGTGTGTGTGTGTGTACGTGTGTGTGTACGTGTGTGTGTACGTGTGTGTGTGTGTGTGCGCGCGCGCGTGTGTGTGTGTGTGTGCGTCTGAGTGTGTGTCTGTGTACTTGCTTTGCACCCATGATAAGCTAGGGGAATATGGATGTGCGTGCTTAATCACTCCCAACATGCATGTCGATGATTACGTGATAACAAACAGGAAAGGAAAGCGTGGCGGTGCGGAAGGCAAGGGAGCATCGGGCGACAAATTGAAACAAAAGCAGCAAGACAAGATCCAACGCAACATCAAGGTGGGCCTTTGAAGCAACGAGGCACCCTCAATGCTACTGTTCAAGTTGTGTTTGTGGGTTCCATCATACACTTACGCACAACTACCCACTCCCATGCACACACACACACACACTCTCTCTCTCTCACACACACTCACACATACACTTGCATCGTTCGTGTCACAGCTGGCGGCGGACGGCAAAGCCGGTGTGCTGGCCATGACGCCCGAGGAGAAGGAGCGACTTAACGAATTGCTGGCAGACATTGATTCCATTGACGAGTCTGTTTCAGAACTGGAAGAAACATCCGTGCGCCAGGCGCCCAACCCATACCGGTTGGACGAAGCCGTGCAGCAGCTCGCAGACATTGACAGGTGCGTGTGAATACATGCATATGTGTACCGCGGGAAAGAGTGTGAACTCCGCGCAAGTGCATGTACTACTGCCTGTGTGTGTGTGGGGGGGGGGGCAGGGGATCAATTTGCCTGCTAACATGTCGCCATTCTCGTGACACGGTTGACCTTTATGTGTATGTATGTGTATGTATGTGTGTGTGCGTGTGTGTGTGTGTGTGTGTGTGTGTGTGTGTGTGTGTGTGTGTGTGTGTGTGTGTGTGTGTGTGTGTGTGTGTGTACAGACGACTGGAAGTGATGACACGCGGCCGCCAGAGTATTGCATCCTCCGTGCGGACATCGAATGTACGGCATCACACACACACACACACACACATACACACACACACACACACACACACACACACACACACACACACACACACACACACACTTGTGTCGTCACGGTGCTGAGATTGTGTCACCAGGACAACAATACGTGCTCGTCATCCTCTTTACGCCTTCTTTCTTTGCTGCACAGACTCACACACTCATCTTGTCACATTCACATCAACACACACACACACATGCACGCACGCAACGACAGGTTCCATCTGAGCTTGGGTCTCTCTTTGCCGGACATTCCAAAGTCAAGGAGGCCTTGCGAAATGAAGACGACGAGGTGCGTGTGTATGCATATACGTACGTGAATTCCGGGTTGCACGTGTGCGTGTGCGCGCGCGTGTGTGCGTGTGTGCTCAGCGCTCACGCTTGAACAATATCCATCTCGTGATGCGCACAATTCAATTCTTCAGGCGCGTGCAAGTTTAGCGGCGATTGACAGCGAAATCGAACGGCTTCGACATCTCCCAGCAGAGGTAAGATCGACGCTACACACACACACACACTCTCTCTCTCTCTGTGTCTGTGTGTCTCTCTCTCACTGTCTCTCTCTCACTGTCTCTGTCACACACACACACACACACACACACACACACACACACACACACACACACACACACACACACACACACACACACACACACACGCACAGGGCGAGGCAGTGGATGAGCGCATGCTGGAGATGCTGATGATGGAAGCGCAGGCGGAGCAGGCGTACTATGATCAAGTGGACGCACACGCGCAGCAGCTGGACAACTACAGCAACGCTGGCCCAACTGCCGACAACCACGATGATGAGGATGATGGCAACGCGCCAGCACAATAACGTTGTGGCATGAGCTGTATTGTCTGTGTGTGTGTGTGTGTGTGTTGCGTTTTGTTTTGAACGTGCGGTTTGTCCATGCGTGCACTCGCTTCACTGCACAACGGTGTACATACTTCCTGTTCCTGTACTCGTGTATTCGCGGGGCGCGCTTCAACCAACCTCTCCACTGTAATTCTGACAGCAGGTCTGCCCATTTTCATGACATTCCCGTGTTGTGTTGTTTCGCGCTCGTGTTGTTACTTTGTTTATGTGTGCGTGTGCATATGTTTCTGCTGTGACCCTTGCGAGTGAACCATAATAACAATGGACAAAAGCCACAGCAGCCCCAAACAGGCCGAGAAGTCAACATACTTCGCAATGTCTGCCTCGTCGCTGCTGGCTGCTTGTCTTGGCGGGCTTCATGATACGGGCTGTGGTGCTGTTGCTCAGAGGCCCAGTCGTTTGCGCTCAACCTCTCTTGTCTTTTCTTTCGCGCGCTCTTCCTGCTGTGACCTGCACACAGACGTATTGTGTATGTGTGTGTGTGTGTGTGTGTGTGCATGTGTGTGTGTGTGCATGTGTGTGTGCATGTGTGTGTGTGCATGTGTGTGTGTGTGTGTGAGTCGGCTCAACGAAGTCACCAAGCGACCCGCGAGCGACCTCAAACAAGAACACATGCATGTCACCACACACACACACACACACACACACAACGCACTTTTGGAGTTGCATCTTGAGCCTTAGCTGCATGCGTTCCATGGGCGTCAGCTTCTTCATGTCCACCCTGACGCCATGCAGCACCACAGCAAACACCAGCGAGTGTTTGTCATGACACGAGCAGTTGGGGACTGGAAGGTGTGCCACTTTGAAACTCAACAGGAAACATACACACACACACAGTACACACACACAGTACACTTACTCTGGCAGCTTCTGTTGTGGTGGAGTTGCTGGCGCGGGTGACTTGCCCCGCTGCTTGCGATCATCATGATCGTCACCACCACGTCTAGAACGGTCACGATCACGACGACGGTGCCTGTGATCACGCGCTTCATACCTGCTTGTGCTCCTGCTCCTGCTTGTACCCCTGCTTCGTCGCGATCGCCTGCGTTCGCCTCGCTCGTTCCTCCTGCTGCTTCGCTCTTGCTCCCGCGTACCAGCGTTCCTCCCTCTCCTGTCCACACTTCTCCCATCGCGATCTCCAACTCTTCTCCTCCGCTCCGCACTCCGACTCCTGCTCCTTCGCCGCCCTCCCCTCCTCTCTCGCCCCCTGCTTCGACTTCGACTGCGGCTGCAACTGCGACGACCACTCCGCACGCGATCATCATCACTGCCGCGCCTGCTGCCTCGCCGCTTCTCGCTGTCTCTGCGCGTTCGTTCGTTACGTGTCCTCTTTTTCCTTCGCACTCCCTTCTTGCTACTGCTGGTGCTGCCCCGCGTTGGCGACGCCGATGCCGAAGAAACATCAGAAGATGACGACGACGATGATGACTGACGTGACGGAGACGGTGATGGTGAAGAGTCATCAGAGCGCAGCACGCGCCGCGCGAGTGACGATGACGTGACGTCACGATCGGGCGTTACGCGCGCCCGCCACGACGGCTCATGCTGGCCCTTCGCCTTGCTGGTGGTGAGGGTGGTGGTGTGAGGGGTGTTGGAGGCATTGGCGGTGGTACCTCCAGCTGTTGCCACAATTGTGGCTGCTGCTGATGGGTGGAATGCAGCAGCGTATGTGCTGTCGTTCCTCTGTTCGATGGCAGTGAGGCCACCAACATCGCTGTTGTCGCCAGATCCATCCGAGTCACCCATCGTGAACGATGTGATGTAAACGGCCTTGCCCTCCGGCGTCTTGCTCCGCCTGCCTCCACGCGTCCGCGCTGCTCTTCCGCCCCGTCGCCGCCCACCGCGGTCACGATCGCGTCGTCGCTCCCGCGCACCGTATCCGCCGTTGTCATCGTCATCACTACGGACAGACGGCAGTCGCTTGTCAGCGCTGTCGTCGTCGTTGTCTTTGTCCAGTGGAATGGCAAACGCAGGCAGCTTGTTTGGTGGCCTCCTTCCTCGCTCGCTTCGCCTCCCGCCCCTTCTATCTCTGCTGCGCTCCTTGCTATCATGCCTGCGCCTGCTGCTTCCCGAACGTCGCCTGCCACCATACCGACCACCATCGCCATCATCGCCATCATCGCCATCATCGCCGCCACCACCACGTCTCCGACGTCGTCCCCTCCAGTCCGGTGAACGCGACCGAGACGGCCGTTCTCCACGTGCACGTGTGCACGGGTCTCTACCACGGTTGCCACCGCCACCGCCATCACCACCACCATCGTCACCTCCCTGCGTTCCTGCAGATGTTGTTGTTGTTGTTGCTGCTGTGTCTGTGTGCACGGCCGAGTGGTTCTTGAAGCGCCGGAGCTGGTACTGTTTTTGGTCGCGCAGCGCTTTCTCCCGCTGCCGCGTCAGCTCTCTGCAACCAGGGGGGGGCATGGTGAGGGTGGGCATGCGTCAGTGAGTGAGTGAGTGTGTGTGTGTGTGTGTGTGTGTGTGTGTGTGTGTGTGTGTGTGTGTGTGTGTGTGTGTGTGTGTGTGCGTGTGTGTGTGTGTGCGAGTAGTTGAGGCAGCTGGTGTGAGAGAGCACACGCTTGCTGTTGAGTGAGTGCAGATGCGCACACACAAAACATCCAACGCTGTGGTGTCAAAACAACAGCAGCACGTGTCTATGCAAGGCGCAGAACAGCACCTGCTGCGTTCGAGGAATGTGCAAAAGTACGAAATGTCGTATTGGTGCCGTGCAATGCTGTCAATGTCTGCACGATCACGCGAATCAAGCCGCGACAGCTGACGGGCGCACACGTGTGAAGAACAAGGGATGGGGAGGAGCAGGTGGTGCGGTATCGTGTTTGAGTATGGGTTGCACACATGCATGTGGAACAGCGAATGCGCAAATACCCCCACGCACAAACACAGTCACGTCACACACACACACACACACACACACACACACACACACACACACAGTCATACACACACACACACAAACACACAGTCATACAAACACGTACACACGCACACACACATTGCCAAAGCTCACCTCTTGTTCAAGGTCGCGGAGAAGTAGCTTGTGTGCATGCGTGTCATCAATGCCATTCCCGTCATTGTCCTCGTCGTCATCGCTTGCATCGCACATCGCATCCACAGCATTGTCGCCGGCAGGGTGGGTGCTGCCAGCACTGGCGTTCTTGGCGCTGTCAGCTGCAGCGCCGCTGCTTCCCTGCGCCGTGTGCGCTGTGTCTACGACAGCTGCCGAGGCATTGCCACCATAGTCAAAGCCAATGGCAGCAGTGTTGTTTGAGGAGGTTTCTGCTGGTTTCGGTGCGGGCGGTCCTTTGCGCGCAGACAGCTGACACAAGGCACACATATGTTGCCGTGAGTTGTCGTTGGCAGCAATACAAGTATTGAAGAAGCGCAATATGGATAGTGCACGAGAGATAGGCAGACAAGAAAGGCGAGAGAGGGGGATGAATACGGCCAAATGCACACACACACATACACATTCATATACAAATCCACATACACATACATATCCACAAACACACACATACACACATACACACATGCTGCTAACCTGTGGGGAGAATGGATTGCTTGAATCGTCAAGGGCATCGATGAGCCGCAGGTGCTCTGTCTCGGATATACGCTTGAACGCCGTATGCACCAGGTCACGGTACGCCTCGAAGCGGCGCTCAAAGTACTTGCTGCCATGCTGCATGCGCTCGTCGGGCTCGCTGGCGTGCATGGAGCTGGGCTGCGAGCTCACTGTGATGCCAGCGTCGACGTTGGACTCGAGGTCGTGCGCTTCCGCATCCATGAGGTCCATCGCGTCCATGGACGCACGCACGTCGAATCGGTCAATAAGGTGGTCCATGTGGTTCTGCCACGGAACGAGCGTGGCCCGCCCCATGTTGGCGCGCGCCTCACTCTCCGATACAAAGTGAACGTGACATGGCACCCCCTGAAGCCGCAGCAGCTGCAACGGATCCACTTGCTGTTCAGATCAACAAGGGGGGGGGACGGGCGTGTTGAGTGCTGCATAAAAGTGCATATCACACAGACACACATACGAACATGCGCACACGTGTGGACACGAACTTACGCGTATACATACACATACAAACACGCATATATGCAAGTGTACATGCATCCCAGCAGACACACACACACGCGCGAGCACATACACGCACACACAAGCACACATACACATGCATATACGCACACGCGCACACGCACACGCGCGCACCCCACCAACACAACAACCCACAAACTACAGTGCAACCTGCTGGATGGCCTCTGCTTGTCGTTGCTGTGAGCGCTTGCGTGTGGCAGCGACCAGCTCCTTCAAGTGCCGATCATGCTTGCGCGCAGCGTGCCACATCGTCCTCCTCACTGCGCTCAGCGTCTTCCGTCTTTCTTGGCGTGGTTGTAGAAAAGTTGTGCTTGACTTCCGTGAATTTTCCACGCTGCGCTGTTCTCTGGTGGTGTGGAGGAGTGGTTGATTGAGGTTGTGCATGGTGGCTGGTTGGATGACGATGGCACGACGCCACCACCAACAACAGCAGCCGCCAGGCCAACAACAAAAGCCATCTTCACACAGACAATGCAGCATCATGTGCTGTTCTTTACAGCTGTTTTCATCATGGCTTTTGGTTCGTGTATTTGCTCGCTAGCTTGTTTGTTGGCATGCTCGTGTGCAACTGTTATTGTTTATGCCTGATTCTCGAAGGTTGTGCATTGCACTGCCGCGCATGCTCACCGTGGTTCCATGGGACGCAATTAACTGTGACAGATTCTGGTCTTGCTGTTGGCTCAAGTGCCTCTTGGACACACTCAACAAGAACCAGCCTTCAGAGGCCGAGGTGTGACCCTTTGTATTGCGTACATCGTGTGGGTTGTGTGGGTTGTGTGCTTGTGCGGTGTGTACATCGTGTGCGTTGTGCGCGTTGTGTGGGTTGTGTGCTGTGCTTCACAATCCCACATCAAATCTGACTTGCCTAAACCATCTCCCTGGCTTTGTCGCTTGATGCCAACCGCAGCAGGTCCTCGGCCGCTGCAATCAATGCCGTCATGGCGGCAATTTCACGCTTTGCCGTTTGCACAGCTTCCACATCACGTCGTCGATGACTGGCAACAACGTGTCTTGCAAATACCCCAGCAAGGTTCCCAAGCACTGGCTTGTTTGTTGACTTGCTTGCTTGTCCATCCATCTGTGGCATCTACCTCCTCACCCTGTATGCCTCTTGTTTGTCCTGCATGCCTCCTGTTTGTCCTGCATGCCTCCTGTTTGTCTTGTGTGCCTCTTGTTGAAGTTGAATGCTTGCACTCCTTCACGCTTTCCCCTCCTCACTCCCTCATTACTGTATCTGTATCATGGTGGCATCAGGCCCACAACTGGATGTACAAGGCGCATTGACACACCTGACCGCTGCCATGAACGCGTCGCAAGCGCCTCTTACGCCCGAAGCCGTTATGACAGCATATTGCATCCTGCTGACGCCAACAACAACAACAACAACAACAACAACAACAGCAGCAGCAGCAGCAGCAGCAGCAGCCAGTCCGAAGCTCCGTGACTTTGACGTGTATGTACGAGGCCGAAGGCTGACTGCGCCCAGTGAGCTGCTGCCACGCTTCCAGCTCCTCTTGAACGACACCTTCTCTCGCATTCACACGGCCACGACGCAACACCTGTCGCACCTGCATGCGCACACGGCAATCGTCACGGCTGCGGCGGATATGCTGTTTGACGTAACCCTCCGCCTGCGGCCATTCGTCCAGCACAACGACGTTATGGCGTGCGTGCTTGTCAACGCGTTTCTGCAGCAAGGCGGTGTCGCCCTGCCTGTCGTCTACACCAGCAGTGACTCGCTCCATCGGCGCATTGATGAGGCCGTGCACCGCGGGCCCCCGCACGTGCCGGGAGCATTGGCCAAGGCCCTCTTGTCGTCTTACTGCGACATGTTGCAGCGTGATGACCGTGGCCTCGTGCCTGCAGGCATTGTCGCTTCCATCGCTGCCACGGGCAACATCTCTGCTGCTGACATTGACACGTTTTCTCGAAGTGTCTGCAGTTACTATGTGCAGAAGAGCATCGACCATGGCAATGCTGCAGGCGATGCTGCTGTTGCGCCAGCTCCACCCGGGGTGCAGACACCATCTTCCCGGCACCACGGTCGCCGCCGCCTCCTGCATCAACAACAACAACAACAACAACAACAACAACAACAACAACAACAACAACAACAACAACAACAACAACAACAAGTGGTGCATGCTTTGCAGCGGCGAAGCAATCCGCCTGCGCCGGTCGCGGAATCCACGTCCGCATTCATCAACGACTACGACCAACCTGGCGAACTGACATGCGGGCGCGACTACATCCTCACCCACGCAGACAGCACGTACGACAACGCCCACGCTGATCGGCGGTGGCGGTTCACGTGCCAGCCAAGTCGCACCTACCACAGCTATGAGACGGGGTTTGTCAACACACACCAGCAGACCGTGACGTTTCTGTGCCCGGACAACTATGCCATCGCGGGGGTGTACAGCGAGCACGACAACGTGGCAAAGGACAGGCGGTGGCGGTTCCGCTGCAGCCAGATCCTTTCAACCACAGCATCCCAGGGCGCATGCACGTTCTCTGCGCCCTCTACGCTTGGTGGTTCACAATCATTCACCACCCCCACAGGCACGTTTATTCGCGGCGTGTACACCACATACTCCACCAGCGCCCACGACCGGCGCTACTCGTTCTACTACTGCCAGCTCAACTGCGGCAACAACGCGCTTCAGACGCAGTACGCGTGCCAGTGCAAGGACGGGTACACGTTCCAGGGCGGCAGCTGCGTGCGCGGCACCAAAGGCAGCACGGGCCCGCAAGGCGACAAGGGCCCAACGGGGGATGCGGGTGCACAGGGGCCACAGGGGCCACAAGGGCTGCCTGGGGTGGACGGCGATGACGGTGCACCCGGACCGCAGGGCGACAAAGGCGACGTGGGCGAGCAAGGCGCACCTGGTGCAAAGGGGGAGGTGGGCGCACCAGGACCGCAGGGGCCACAGGGCGAACAGGGACCACAGGGGGCACAGGGGGTTGCAGGCGACCCAGGGCCGCAGGGCCCCAAGGGCGATCAAGGCGTGCAGGGCGACCAGGGCCCCGCTGGTGCACCCGGACCCCAGGGGCCTCAGGGGATCAAGGGTGAGCAGGGGGATCAAGGGCCACAGGGAGAACAGGGGCCACAGGGCGCCCAGGGCGACCAAGGCGACGTCGGACCACAGGGGCCGCAGGGTGAACCAGGTGTGTGCTTGTGTGTGTGTGTGTGTCAGGTGTGTGTGTATGTGTGTGCTTGTGTGTGTGTGTGTATGTCAGGTGTGTGTTTGTGTGTGTGATTGTGTGATTGACACGTCCACCGCGCATTTTCCTTCATGTGCACATGAGTATGTGTGATACACATGCCATCACTGCTGCTGTCCTTCATGGCTCCATATTCACAACAACGATCACAACGCGGCTTGTTTGACAGGCGATCCTGGTCCCCAAGGGCCGCAGGGGCCGCAGGGGCCTCAAGGCCCACAGGGCGAACAGGGGCCACAGGGCGACCCAGGACCACAGGGAATTCAAGGTACCATGCGCAGAGAGTGTGTGCATGTGTGTGTGTGTGTGCGTGAATGAGAGATACGCACACACGTATCGCACTTACACACACATGGTCGCATCCACACCAAAACAACCTTCATCATCGTGGTCAGGACAATTGCTTCCATCTCACATTTCCACACACACACACTCTCTCACACTCACACACACACACACATACACACAAACACACACATACACACAAACACATACGTATACGTCCACGCTGCACTGTGCCAGGTCCTGTGGGCGATCCTGGGCCGCAAGGAGTGCAAGGGCCACAGGGCATCAAGGGCGAAACCGGCAACAAAGGAGTACAGGGTCCACAAGGACCCAAAGGCGATCCAGGCCACGATGTGCCGCTCTCTGTGCAGTCTGCACTGTCGTCATCCGTCTCATCCATGCTCAGCAACGGCACAGCACAGTACGCGGCGGTGTCGACAGCGCTTGCAGCGGCGGCAGCCGAGGCACGGTCGCGCGAGGTGCAAGTGTACAACATCATCCTCGACAGCGGTGACGATGCGCGCTCTGTGGAGAGCGACATCAGTGCAGCCATCATCACACTCAAACTCGCCGTCAACAGCGAGAGGACACGCGAATCACAGGCCATCGCCGCCATCAACCAGGACGCGGCTGCCGTCAGCAGTGCTGTGGACACCGAGGGCAACGTGCTACAGTCAGACGTCAGCCACGCCACATCTCGCGCCACATCGGCCGAGGACAGCGTGGCCAGTGCCATTGCCTCCACCAGCCAGCGGTCCCAGGATATGGAAGCATCGCTTGCATCGCGCGTGTCTGGCGTGGCCCGTGATGACTCATCAGCAGCCAGCCGCGCCGCCGCCGCCTCTTCCTCGCTCGCACGCGCCATCTCGCACGAGACGGACCGGGCCACGGGGCAGGAGGCAAGCCTGATATCCGCCCTGCAGAGCACGGAAACATCCACCATGCAAGATGAGGCAGGTCTCAGTGCGAGCGTGAGCCTTGAGGGGCAGCGCGCCGCATCAGAGCGATCACGCATTTCCGGCGCCGTGTCTACGCACGACGACGCCGTGGCGACACACGCCAGCCGTGCTGCTGCCCAGCTCAGCCAGCTCGACGCCAGCATCGCCGGCGAGCACACGCGCGCGAGCACTGCAGAGTCCAATCTCTCTGCCGCGTTGTCCGGTGGCGTGTCAGGGGCGACGTCGTCTGAACACGCCCTCAGCGTCGCCATCAGCAGGGAGCAGTCGCGTGCAGCAGCGCAGCAGGGGCAGCTGGATACCGCGCTGGGTGCGGAGCGCAATCGCACGCGGGCACAGGTGTCGTCCATCGTGTCTGCCGTGTCCAGTGAAGTGCAGCGCAGCGCAGACGCATTGACGCAGCGCGCTGTGTCCATCAACACGGAGGCCGCCCGCGCATCAACCGCCCGTCAACAGTACGGCACGCTGCTGGATGCCGAGGTGTCGCGCGCACGGCAGGAGGAGGCCGTGTTGGCGCAAACGCTGTCTGCTGTGACGACGAACCACAGCGAGCACACGCTTGAGGTGAGCCAGGCCATTTCTTCGGAGAGTGCACGGGGTGGACAGGAAGCGGCGGCCATCGCAAGTGCCATCAGCAACACGCTCACGGACACGCGCCAACAACAAGTGCAACGCCTGGAAAGTGACATTGTGTCGCACGCAACCGTCATGCAAGAACGCGTCAGCTCCGCCACTGTCTCTCTGCAGGCGGAGACCAACCGTGCCGAGTCAGTGGAAAGTGCGCTGTCGAGTGAGCTGAGTGAGGAGACAACACGAGGCCGCGGTGTCCACTCCATCCTCACTTCCTCGCTGCAGTCTGAAGAGACAAGGGCGCAGTCGGATGAAGCAGTGCTGTCACAGCGTGTCTCGCTTGCAGTGTCCTCGTCCCAGTCAGACGAGGCGGCAATTGCGTCGCAGCTGTTGAGTGTGGACGCATCTGTCACGCGTGACCAATCAGCGCTTGCGTCCTCCCTGACGAGCCATGCCTCAAACACCCGCACAGCTGAAGCACAAGTGCTGTCGCTGCTGTCGGACATGCACGTGCGCGCCTCCCAGGCGGAATCCACGCTTCAGATCAGCTTGGTGTCTGCACAGCAAGCAGCGCAGTCGAGCGAAAGCAGCCTGAGCGCGGCCATTTCTCTGCGGGAAAGCACGCGTGCAGCATCACAGCGCTCCATGCTGTCTGTGCAAGCCAGCCTGGCATCGTCGGCAACGGCCCAGCAGCAGGCGGTGCGCAGTCGCGTGTCTGCGGTTGAGAGCAGCGCGCGTGAGCACCGGCAGTCTGTGGCGTCGCTGCTGTCGCACGTGGTATCGAGCACGGCCTCGGGTGTGGATTCGCTCCACGGAATGCTGGCTACGCAGACCAGCAATGCCATTGCAGCAGAAGGAAGCCTGCTGTCCATGATTGGCGAGACCGCATCTGTGGCGCAAGCAGGAGAGTCTTCCCTTGCTGCCGCCATCGTGGGTGCGCAGAGCACGCTGGAGGCTGATGACGATGAGCTGCTGTCTACGCTTCAGGTGCAAACGCAGCAGCAAGTGTCGGCGGATACGTCACTGGCCAGCGACGTGGAGGCCGCCAACACCACCCTCATTGGCAGCGACATGGCATTCGTGTCCATGCTCAAGCAGTCGCACGCTGCCCTCACCATGCAGCTGGAGGAGGAGAAGAACATGACCGCCGCAACAGAAACAGCGCTCTCGTCACAGCTCTCCACGCTTGAGCAGTCGCTGCAAGGGCCTGTCGTCGTTACCGACTTTGCACCCTACAATGACGCGTGTGCCGTCACCACATTCCCTCCAAACATCACAGTTGCACCTCCCAGTACGATCAGCAGCAACAGCAGCAACAGCAGCACCACGAGTCGCAGCAAATTTGGAACCACTGCCACTATGAGCAACAGCGATGTCGACAGTAGGCAAGTTGCAAACAGCAGCACCACCGGAAGCAGCAGCAGCGTGACAAACATGACAACGGCACCGACCACTGCTACCACCATCAGCACTGCCACCACTACGATGATGCCCGAGGCGGCTCCGTCTGCGCTTGTGGTGTCGTCATGCTTGCTTGTGGAGTTCACGGCATGCAGTGAGCGCTTGATTAGCGAACCCACGCTGGCGCACAAGGCGCGTGCGTTTATGGATGACCCGGGTGCGTTTCATGTGGCCGTGGTTTCCACACAGGAGGAGGTGGCGGGCTGGCTGCGCGCAGACAACGACAGCTGGATTGTCAGCACAGACGATGTGCGCGTGCTCTCCACCACCTTTCGCGTGCACGCCGCGCAACCACGGTCATGCGTGCTTGCAAGCAGCAGCATTGCCGTGACCTCGATTGTCACCCCTGTGCCTGTTCCCCAGAACACTTTCACAACCAGCAGCATGGCAAACACCACCACCACCACCACCACCACCACGCCCTTTGCCACCAACAGCACATCAGTGCCAACGACAACAGCGCCGCCGAGCGAACCACAACGGAGACGACGAGAACAACAACAACAGCAAGGGAACGATACAGAGCCCAATACCGCCACCACACCCATGCTCAGCATCGCTATAAACGGCAGCCACAGCAACAGCACAGCGGTGGACTTGCTGCGTGTGTCAGACGTTGCAGGCCTGCTCGTGGCGGTGCACGTGGCCGGGCGGGACAGCAACACTGCGCCTCCCCTGTCGTCACCGCCACTGGGGCTTGCGGATGGCAGTGCTGGTGGCACGCCCACGCTCGTGCGAAGGCTGGCTGTGTTGGAAGAGCAGCTCTCGGCGGCAGCGGCGACCAACACGCTGTTGATGTCGGCCATCAGCGCCGCGGAGACGCAAATGGAGACTGCCCTGGCCCAGGCCGACGGCTTGGAGGAAGAGCTTGCGGCGCGGTGGGAGGAGCTTGCTGCTGCACGCGCATCGAGGGAGGCATCGCGCGAAGCAAGCAGGGAAGAGGAACAGCGCAGACGCGAGCAGTCGACGACAACCACCACGCCTGCCACAACCACGCCTGCTGCCACGACGAGCGGGGCGGGCGGTGACGCCAGTCGACGCGGGGCCGCTGCCGGCGAAACGCCGCTCATGTGGATTGTCATGACCGTGGCCACCTCCATCCTGGTGCTGGTGCTGCTGGTGCTTGTGCTCACCACGTCAAACAGCAGCGTGGTGGTGGTTGACACGGGTGGGCCATCGCACGACGTGTTCCACCTGCTGCGTCAGCCGAGCAAGGTGCCCGAAGACATGACCGAGCAAGTGCTGGTGGGCAGTGGAGGTGTTGCCTACCTGGGCACTGCCGACCCACACACGGATGCGGTGTACGCGACCATGGATGACATTGACGAGTCTGTGTTTGCGGCCAAGGGCGCAGAGAGCAGCGAGGACGACGACGACGCTGTCAACGGCTACCTCGATCTTGACGTGTATGAGAATGGTGAGGAGTACCTCCGCACGGGCCCGGGTGCCGTGGCGGCGGTTGGAGATGTTGGTCTGCAGTTCACGGGCACTGATCATCGACACCACCACCACACGGCCACGACCAACTACAGTTCGAGCGATGAAGACGTGTTCACGGACGACGAGTATGTTGAGGGCGAGAATGATGATGGCGGGTACCTGGACGTGAGCCCCGATGACATTTACGAAGGACCCGAGATTGGCACGCAGTTTGTGTGGCGGGAGAACGACTTGAAGGAGTTGTCTGTAGCGATGGACGAGGAAGGGCAAGGCGCTGCAGAGCATACGGCCAATGGTGGCGGTGACGATGGACTCGGTAATGCTGGGAATGTCCGTGCTGAGGGTGGCGTTGGCGGTGCGGTGAAGCCAGCTGGAGGCAACGAATACTCGCGGCTGCCGAGCGCGGCGCCCGTGGTGATTGCTCGTGAAGGGAAGTCGGGCTACAACAAACTGCACCAGAACACACCTGCAGCACAAGGCGGTAGCACCAGCGCCAGCAGCACCTCAGCCGGTGACCACAAGTATGCCAAGCCCAAGGATCCCAAGTACGACAAGGCAAAGGGAGGCAAGGGTGCGAAGACCACAGCCGCAAGCGGTGATGGTGAGCACAAGTATGCCAAGCCCAAGGATCCCAAGTACGACAAGGCAAAGGGAGGCAAGGGTGCGAAGACCACAGCCGCAAGCGGTGATGGTGAGCACAAGTACGCCAAGCCCAAGGATCCCAAGTACGACAAGGCAAAGGGAGGCAAGGGTGCGAAGACCACAGCCGCAAGCGGTGATGGTGAGCACAAGTACGCCAAGCCCAAGGATCCCAAGTACGACAAGGCAAAGGGAGGCAAGGGTGCGAAGACCACAGCCGCAAGCGGTGATGGTGAGCACAAGTACGCCAAGCCCAAGGATCCCAAGTACGACAAGGCAAAGGGAGGCAAGGGTGCGAAGACCACAGCCGCAAGCGGTGATGGTGAGCACAAGTATGCCAAGCCCAAGGATCCCAAGTACGACAAGGCAAAGGGAGGCAAGGGTGCGAAGACCACAGCCGCAAGCGGTGATGGTGAGCACAAGTACGCCAAGCCCAAGGATCCCAAGTACGACAAGGCAAAGGGAGGCAAGGGTGCGAAGACCACAGCCGCAAGTGGTGATGGTGAGCACAAGTACGCCAAGCCCAAGGATCCCAAGTACGACAAGGCAAAGGGAGGCAAGGGTGCGAAGACCACAGCCGCAAGTGGTGATGGTGAGCACAAGTATGCCAAGCCCAAGGATCCCAAGTACGACAAGGCAAAGAGCAGAGCGGCGAGTACAGCGAGTTCCGTCCATGGCAAGCGCACCAACGCCCGCATGGCAGACCCCGTTTATGCTGACGTGGACTGGAGCGATGATGACTATGAGTTTGGATTTTGACGACGACGACGATGACGGGCACGTTAATCGCCGCCCAGCGCAGGACCCGTGTACTCCGAAGGCGCCGTGTACGAGGATGTGGACGATGGAGACGCCGTGTACGCGCTCCCCACAGACTTTGCGTGATCTTCGGGGCTGCGCGTGTGCGTGTGTAGACGTGAGAGAGTGTGTGTGAAATGTGAGGGTGTGTATATGTGTGTGTGTGTGTGAAATGTGTGTGTGTGTGTGTATATGTGTGTGTGTGTGAAATGTGTGTGTGTGTGTGTGTGTGTGTGTGAGAGAGGGTGCGTGTGTGTGTGTGTGTGTGTGTGTGTGTGTGTGGAACTGTGAGTGTGTTGGACGTGAGTGGCTGTCGTTGTGTTGGCGGTTACTGGTATTACAGTTAATTGATATGGTTTCGTTTCAGGTGCTTTAATTTTTCTTGCCTTGCTATTTGACACCCCCATGTCTTGTTGT
>NW_004754913.1:706659-708900 GCF_000188695.1 Salpingoeca rosetta | reverse complement strand
CCACTTGCAAGCTCCCTATCTTGATTCCGGCTAGGCATCCGAACGTACCTATTCGTGCCACTTTGACTGTGCACAGTTCGGCTCCGAGACCTATTGTCTCTACCATTAGTCGTACGGGCAGTAAAAGACGCCCAGCGCAGACAATTCTACCGCTCACTATTTCATTTTATCAGGTACGTCATCTCGCGGCTAGCTTAGCAGCTGACTTGCCTGCGCCATGCGTTCTGGACTTCAAGCTATTGCATCACTGCAGTCACTGAACGGGCTCGTGAACTTCGTCTAACCGTCGTCATACGACAGGGCATCCAGTCTACTCAACATTGCCATCCCCCAATACTACACCTTCGTCACGCATGCATCACGTTCTCACGCAAGTCATGATGAGAATGCATTCGCGCGCCACGACGTCACCTGTCCACAGTCCGGTCTACACGAGCATGTTGTCGCCAGCTACCACCGGCCGCGACGGCTGCCCTCCTCCTCTTGGTTGTATGTTGGATCGTCCAACCTGTCTATTTCAGGCCTTTCTTCAACGACTACATACTCGATTGAGTCCAGTTCCAGCCGTGTAGTTTTTTCTGCTTTCTCAGCCTGCGCGTGTGCCAGTCGATTTTCTCCCGCGTGCCCTTTTTCGTCCAGCAGCGCTGGCTTGTTTTAAGCAAGGCTTGCAATGACAACCGTCTGGTATACATTGGTCATCTCGCTTAACCTCACCCCCGATGTACACCCTTCCCCACTTTGCAGGTGGGGGGAGTTTGTAATTGTGTGTGTGTGTGTGTACCTGTGTTGTCAGGAGTGTTTGTGACTAACATGATGGATGACGGCAGTGTTATATAAGGTTGTTTGTGCACGCAACTGCTGCAGTGTTCTGTTGTCGTTGTTGTCGTAAGCATGGTTGGTGCTCACGGACACTGCACACACTTATTCACCAGGGTCTTCTATGTGACTGCAGTGGATGAAAATGGTCAAGAGTTCACGACAAGCCCCGGACCAGGGTTTTCAGCCGAGGTCATCTTTGTTCGACCCGGTGGGAAACGGTCCTTGCTGAAGAGCCAGTGGTTTGATCTTGGCGATGGCTCGTTCATGTGCCTGTTCTTCTTCAACGAGATTCCAGACAAGCTGATCATCAAGGTGCTTGCAATCAACCTCAAAGCAAGACATGCACAAGCCACCTTGCACAGTGAATGGACAGTTTGAGCTTTGCCCCTCCAATGTCATTTATGTAAAGCACACCCACACCACACTCGAAGACTCATAAAACGTACACATCATGCCACTTGCTCTCTCTGGTCACAGGTTTCTTACCGGGGTCACCCTGTGGCAGACAGCCCGTACACCTTGTCTGGCACGACGATGGAAGTAAGGAGTGTGTGCGTGTGTGCATGTGTTTGTGAAAGTGCGGACGTTTGTGTGTGTGTCTGTGTGTGTGTGTGTGTCTATGAAAGTGCATACATTTGTGGGCACGTGTGTGAAAGTATGTGCATGTGTGTACGCATCGCATACTCATTTCCAGGCACGCAACCCACACAAACACCCACTGGTCCTCGCTTCCCGCTGACAACACACACACACACACACACATGATCACGCACATAAACATGTACACGCCCTGCCACGTAGGCCTGCGATTGCCCGCATGCAAGCATGGATGACTTTGAGTACAACTACGGCTGTGATGTGTCGGATCCCGCCAACCAGATTGAAGCTGATCTTGCGCCGTTTGCTGGCGGTATCTCCAAAGAGCTCATCGATGAAACGTGCGCACATTAACATGCTTGTGCTGACATTGATTGCGTTTCTGTGTGTGCGTGTGCGTGTGTTTGTCTGTCTGTGCGAGTGTGTGTGTCTGTGCGCTGCATGATAATGTACGATTTGGTGATCCTAACGCCAATCATTATGCCTCTGGCTTCAAACTTGCTTCTTGTTGCTGGTTAGGATGAAGATGCTTGATCGCAACGAGTCTTGTTATGTGCACTACGTCATTCGAAACGGGCGCATCTTTGGGCAAGGACATGGCCCCATGCAAGGTTTCAAAAGCATGATGGACGACATGCTGCTGTCACTGGCATCAAAGGTCAGTCACACCACATCTCACTGCGACTTGCGCCCACGAACGTGCTTCACCATGAATGATTGTGCCTGATTTATGGAGTCAAGTCAAGTCAAGTCAAGTCATCCTTGCGTGATGTGCACAACAGACACCGCTGCCAGATGTGGAGTTTGTGCTAAATCTTGGCGACT
>NW_004754913.1:694159-701659 GCF_000188695.1 Salpingoeca rosetta | reverse complement strand
CTTGGGCGCAAGTCAGTGTGCTGTCACAGAACCTCGTGGTTGAGGATGACCTTCGCTTCCCGTATGTCAGCTCAACGCTCGTGTATCCAGACTGGTCACTGATCGCCTTTGACTCTGCAGATGCTGATGTAAGGGCACATGCATTTGCCGTGCGTGTGTGTGCATGTGTGTGTGTGTGCATATGTGGGTGCTTGAACTTGCGCTTGTACTTGTACTTGTACTTGCGGGTGCTTGTACTTGTACTTGTGTGTGTGTGCATTTGTGTTGTTGTGCCCAAAGTCACGTGCAATCCAGCTTCGCAGCACCACGGACATCGTTAATTCGCCAATGCCTCAGCCCAATCAATCACACACCGTGTACACATATCGATATACTCACGTGTAACCATGTCCTTTCAACATCCTGCACCCTCATTCACTAGGACCGAGAAACCATGATGAACTTTGTGTTTAGCACCAACACCACACTGGACATCCACTTCACCACATCCCGCAGCTACGCCACCGTGGGCGACATCTTGGTGCGTACATTCGGTCGTGGTTGTGCACACACGCGCGCACACAGCACGCTTGTATGCACAAACACACACACACGCACACACACACACACACACACACACACACACACACACACACACACACACACACACACACACACACACACGTGCGCGCGCATGAATGTAACATGTTGCGCGCCTGTCGAGCAGCACACCCAATGCGTTGCTGCTGTTGACAAGCCTTCACCTCATCGCTGTGCCCCTTTTTGTGCCGTTCACGCACACACGCGCACGCACACTCACACTCACTCTGCCTCTCTCTCTCTCTCTCTGTACCTGTTTGCGTCTCTCCTTGTCTTTGCTTTGTTTACCAACTGTAGGAAACATACGGGGTGATTGTGCGCGACCTTGATCAGCCGCTGCTGGCACAGTGCCCACGATCGGCATCCCACTTTGTACACCATGGTGACAGCACGGTTTCCGCAACTCCTGATCACGTTCGCCTCAGTGTTAACCGCACAGGCCTCACGGACGAGGAGATAGAGAAACAGCTTGAAACGATTATCAACTGCCCATCTGACACCTATCCATTACATTACCTCATTATCTTCGAGCTGTGCGATGGAATGGACTGCCCCGAGCATTCCCTATGCATCTGTCGTCCCTGTCAACACGCAACACCAGTTCAAGTACGAGCGTTTGCACAAGTGCTATGCGTGTTCTCATGCATGTTGGTGTATTTGGCCATGAGCGTACAAGACGTGTCTACAATTGAAAAGCAAGGTATCCATCAAGCGTTTTCGATGACTAACATGAAACTCCCTGTATCCTCACTGCCACCACCACGACTACCGCCATCGTCATGATAATCAGATCCACCACACAGAGGAGTTCTTCACGCAGCACACGCTGGAGACGAACCACGCGCTCCTGGCCGACATTCTCGGTGTCTCATGTGGGCGTATGCGCACTTGCAGCCAGGACCAGCAACCAAACACACAGTACTTTCTGGTTGAAGATCACCTCTACGACGTGCGCGATAACCAGGATACGGTGTTCTTTCACGTGAACGTCAAGTCCTTGGAAGGTGACGGCTTTTCGTTTTCCACAGAAGGGGTGCCTGTGCCTGGCCACCCGTACCTTGCCACCGTCAACATTTCTGGCCTCCACTTTGGAACGCTCACAGTTGAGGTGCGCACACATTTCGTTTGAGAATCGTGCGTGTTTGTTTTTGTGTGTGTGTGTGTGTGCGTGTGTGTGTATGTGTGTGTATGTGTGTGTGTGTGTGTGCGTGCGTGCATGTGTGTGTGTGTGCGTGTGCGTGCGTGTGCGTGCGTGCGTGTGTGTGTGTGTGAGGGTATGCTCTTGTGTGCCGCTGTGAGAACCATAACGTTTCTCTTGTTTGTGACACTGGCTCATGCAATGCACATGCCGCTGCTCTCTCCCACACCCTCCCTCACCCCCCATACACACATATCAGGTGTTTCTCGCAGACCGCCTGACATCTGAGGAGGAGTGGGAGCCGATTACCGCCAGCCCCTTCCTTGTGGATGTGCTGCCACGTGACTGTCCCAAAGGCGAGGTCCCAACCCAAGACAATATGTGCGTGTGTCCTGCCGGCGCACTTCGCATTGGTGGCAAGTGCATGGACCCAGCAGAGTCGACACCTCTCTTCGTCGCACTGACGGTGTTCGTCATCGGTGTTATCGGGTACATCGTGTTTATCGTTATGCGCAAGCGTGCGGATGCGCTGTGGCAGATCGACAGCGAGGACATTGTTGTGAGCGATCCTCCAGAGGTGCTGGGGATGGGCGCATTTGGTGTAGTGATCAAGGGGGAGCTGAACGGCACCGGCATCGCCATCAAGCGTGTCATGCCCAAACCACCGTCTCGATCAAAGGCGGACAAGGCGACAACATCCCAGACACGTTCCACCAAAAGCTCTCCGCGGAGCGTTTCAAGAGCTGGCGATCGCTTTATGCTGAGCACAACCAATTTCGAACAGCGGGCCGCCAGTCGTGGTGACACTCTCGTGAGCGCCATGAGCACGCACAACAGCACCATGAACACGGCTACCAAGAGCAAACGTGGACGATCCCTGCAGGCAGCGAGGTAACTCCGAGTGGACACATGTTCCTGTTATTTCATGAAGACGCGTCCCTTGATCTCGCACACGCACACACTCTCACCCCTAGCAAACGCACGGATCACGACACCAACGTAACAGGGCCGAGTTCCTTGCGGAAATGAGGCTGTTATCGCGCCTGCGCCATCCGTGCGTCGCCACCATGCTCGGTGCAACTCTGACGAAGTCAGGCGAAGTGCTCCTCGTCATGGAGTACCTCGAGCACGGGTAGGTGTCTGCGTGTACATAAATATACATAGATGTGTGTGCGTGTGTGTGTGTGTGTGTCGCATGCTGCTTGAGAATGCGTGCAAGCAACCTGGCAGAGCCCTTCTCATCGCTCACAAAACGCTGTCACCATCTGTAACTGCTCAAACGCTGCACAATACAACAACAGTTCGCTGTACGACTTTTTGCGCAACGACAAGCTGCCGACGCCAGACATGTTCCTGCTGCCCATTGTCAAGGACATTGTGTCTGGCATGCGCTACATCCACAACCTCAAGCCGCCGGTTGTGCACGGCGACCTGAAGGCAAAGAACGTGCTTGTGGATGGCAACTTCAAGGCCAAGATTGCCGACTTTGGGCTCTCACAGAAGCGTCGCTTTGGCTGTGGCACACCATACTGGATGGCGCCAGGTGTGTGTGTGTGTGTGTGTGGTGTATGCGTGTGTGCATATGTGCATGTACATGCGTGTTTGCACGTGTGTGTGTATGTGTGTGTGTGTGTGTGTGTGTGTTGCACAGCTGCGTCCTTTCCCCTACCTCAACACATACATAACCTTCCAACCACTGCCACTCACAATCACTGCCACTCACAACCACCACCACCACAACCACCCATTGCCACCAATCATTCAAATCATGCAGAGGTGCTGCGCGGAGGAGAGGTGACGCGGGAGGCGGACGTGTACAGCTTCGCCATCACCGTGTACGAGATCTACAGCCGACAGGACCCGTTCCCAGAGGAGAACGTGGCGGAGGTGCTGCAGCAGATTGCCGCACGCCAGGTGCCGGCAAAGCGACCCGACATCCCAGACTCGTGCCCCGTCATGCTGGCTGAGCTTGCGCGGCGGTGCTGGTCCGAGGAGCCCAAGTTCCGGCCAACGTTCGACCAGGTGGACGCGCAGCTGGGCGAGCTCAACATCAGCAAGGTGGGCGCAAGCCTCATCCAGCAGAAGCAGGACGCGCTGAAGAAGGCCACGGTGCTCAACGACGTGTTCCCGCCACACATTGCCAAGATGCTGGAGGAGGGCAAGAAGGTGCACCCGGAGCACAAGGACGACGTGACCATCTTCTTCTCCGACATTGTGGGCTTCACCAACATCAGCGCGCAGCTGACGCCGGCGGCGGTGTCGGACATGCTGGACCGACTGTACTCTGCCTTTGACGAGCTGACGGAGAAGCACGGCGTGTTCAAGGTGGAGACCATTGGCGACGCGTACATGGCGGCAACAAACCTTGTTGAGCCGCAGCACGACCACGCGCTCCGCATTGCGCAGTTTGCGGAGGACGCCATCAAGGCGGCGCAGTCGACGTTCATTGACATGGAGCGGCCGGAGCTCGGGTGCGTGAACATCCGCGTTGGGTTCCACTGCGGCCCTGTTGTGGCCAACGTTGTTGGGCGGCGCAACCCGCGGTACTGCCTGTTTGGGGACACGGTGAACACGGCGTCGCGCATGGAGAGCTCGAGCGAGCGCAACAAGATCCACGTGTCGACGTCTGCGGGGGACCGCGTGCGGAGCCAGGCGCCATGGGTGAAGCTTGAGTCGCGCGGGGTGCAGAACATCAAGGGCAAGGGCGAGATGCTGACATACTGGCTGGTGAGCACGAAGCGGGAGAAGAAGAAGGAGGGCGGGCAGCGGGTGATGATTGCCTCCGAAGAGGCAGAGGTCATCGAGATGCCGAACGAGGACACCAGCGACAACGAGAACGGTGGCGCCGAGGATGAGGGTGATGCAAGCTCGAAAGCGAGTGAGACTTTGCACAACAGCACGGCGGACCATGCTGCTGACACCACCTCCAATGTAGTCAGTGCTAGCCAAGGTGCTTCTGTCGTGCCTGCGCGTGTGTCGGCGTCGGCCCAGCACCGCTCAATACGCTTGAGTGACTCAGGCTTGCCGCCTTCCCACCGTGAGTCCTCAGACAAAGGTTCTTCCTCCTCTTTCGATGGTGACAGTGTTCGTCTGTACGACGCTCACGCTCGCGACAGCATCTCCGTCATGCATGGTGACGTCAGCGGACCTGGGGTGTCCTCGGATGCGAAGCACGCGCGGATTTCTCATGTCTCGTTGAGTGAGTGTACATGGCTTCATGCAGACCCAGCAGACAAGTCTGCGCCACAGGCCCACAACCGACCATCTTCACCTCGTTGTCTTGAGTCCAAGCAAGCCGTTTCACAACAAGAAGACGGCCGTGCGCCTTCCACTGTGTTGCGTGACAATGGCCCAGAAAGCGTTGTTTGAGTACTGCACTGTAACCATGTGAATCGACTGGCAGCTACGTGTGTGTGTGTGTGTGTGTGTGTGTCCCCTTGCGCGCTCACCTATGCTTCAACGCCACCTTTCTTTTTCTTTGTTGCTCCTGTTGTTCATGCCATGTTTGCCCGTTTGTCTTACTGTGGAACGTTGTTGTGCTGTCAGTTTTCATATCGTGCTTCGATCGACTGCACACCCTTGCTCTTTTGTATTCTTCACATGGGATTATATGTGGTTTGTTCCTTGTCGCGCTGTGGTCTTGCGTCCCAGCATGTCCTTCGGTTGTTCAACACACGATGCTTCAATACATACACCAGCATTGTGCCTTCATTGGACAACAGTGTGTGCATTATTTTGTGTGTTTCGTTGAGACGTGTGGGTGGAGAGTTGTAGGCAAGACCATCAAGTTCATTCGACTCGAACTTCGCGAAGATACGTTTCTTTGTGTCGAGTTCGGAACCAGGAAGGATTGCCTGTTCGGAGGAGCATATGCAAACGGAGATCAACCTTCAACAACGCGCTTGAGCGGTTCTGCTTTTCTCTTCGTTGTGTGACTTGACGTGTGTGACATCAGCCGTAGCTCGACCCTTTATCCTTTACCAACCTGCATTCGCGCGGTCCTCAACGACTGAGGCAAGCCATCGCACTGTAACGAACCTACTTACGTGTTCCACTGTCACTTTACAGTCCTCTTTTTCCTCTCTCGGTGACGTCATCGAACCCAAAATCCACCTGCACTGACTGTCACTACGAGCGAAAAAGAAGCACAAACCTACCAAATTGCGGCTTTGTGTCAAGCAAAACAACGCAGTTGACCTGTGATCGAGGTGTGCGTTGCGGTAGAAGCGGCAGGAGATAGACGAGAACCTCAGCTCACACGTCATTTCATCAGAGTCCAAAGCGGTTTCACGCACGCGAGCCGTACCACATCAGGCCATGATCTTGTTGGGAGTGTTGCTGCTTGCGGTGACACCCACGGTGAATGCTTACCGCATTGGGTGTGCAGCGACCCCTGTTCAACCGCGTAAGTTCTTGTTTTCTGCAACCTTCTTGCCTTGAAGCGTTCCTGCGCGTATTGGCATAGATATTGTGTTCATGTGTGTTTGGCGCCAACTGAACATTTGCAGGCATATGCAATGCCTTGGAGGACATCTTTGAGCGGTACGCACCATGGGACGTCACGTTCCAGTACATGACGGAAGTGGACATCCTCGACAATGCCGCCAGCCTGGACTTTGCCCTTGTCGACCCAAAGACCGTCTCCTGCCTTGACGTGGAGCACGCTGTTGCTCCGTTGGCCACCCTGGGTCTTCCAAACATCTTCGGTACGTATATGTCACAAGGCGTGTGTGTATTGTGTGAGTGTGTGTGTGTGTCTTGTGTGTGTGTGTGTGTTCTTTGTGTGTGTGTGTGTGTGTGTGTATGTGCATGTGTTCTTTGTGTATTTGTGTGTGTGTGTGTGTGTGCTGTGCATGCATGTGCTTCGCCCAGCGAGCCTACCGCTACAACATGTGCCTTGCTTCCTCGTCCCACCATGTTCGCCAACCATTATTGACTCGCTTGGTCGTTTTCACAATGTTGTGCACGCAGTGGAGACGCGCAAGGACCACAACGACTACCTGTACCAGACTGGTGGCGTCATCTTTGCGCTGGCCAGCTCCGAGCTGAGGGTGCTCACAGATGTGAAGGACAAGATTGTCGCTGCCACCACGACCACGGACTTTGCAAGCACACTGGCCCCTTTTGCAGAGTACAAAACCGAGACGGGCAACGAGCTTGTCATGGACGCAGCAATGGTACGATTGTTGTGTGTGTGTGTGTGTGTGTGTATGTGCGTGTGAGTGAGTGGGTGTGCGTCTGCGTCGATGTGTGCGTGTGTGTGTGCGTGTGTGTGTGTATGTGCGTGTTTGTGTCTGCGTTGATGTGTGTGTGTGTGTGTGTGTGAGTGTTGATGTGTGTGTGTGTGTGTGTGTGTGTGTGGTGAACAAGGTGTGGTTGTACATTGTGGTCAAGCATATCATCACTTCTTGCACCATCCCTTGCGTCACCCAACCTGTCCAAGCAGCTGGGTGTCCACACACACATATGCTCACACACATATATGCTCACGCACACATTGCATTGTGTGTGCGGCCTTTTCACAGGTGCAGTATCTGGGGTCGCCACAGCGCGTGCTTGAAGCGGTGCTTGCTGGTGTTGCACACGTGGGCATGGTGCAGACGGGGTTCCTTGAGCGTGCAGTGGCACGTGGGGACCTGGCTTGGGCGCAAGTCAGTGTGCTGTCACAGAACCTCGTGGTTGAGGATGACCTTCGCTTCCCGTATGTCAGCTCAACGCTCGTGTATCCAGACTGGTCACTGATCGCCTTTGACTCTGCAGATGCTGATGTAAGGGCACATGCA
>NW_004754913.1:664401-694059 GCF_000188695.1 Salpingoeca rosetta | reverse complement strand
CATATGTGGGTGCTTGAACTTGCGCTTGTACTTGTACTTGTACTTGCGGGTGCTTGTACTTGTACTTGTGTGTGTGTGCATTTGTGTTGTTGTGCCCAAAGTCACGTGCAATCCAGCTTCGCAGCACCACGGACATCGTTAATTCGCCAATGCCTCAGCCCAATCAATCACACACCGTGTACACATATCGATATACTCACGTGTAACCATGTCCTTTCAACATCCTGCACCCTCATTCACTAGGACCGAGAAACCATGATGAACTTTGTGTTTAGCACCAACACCACACTGGACATCCACTTCACCACATCCCGCAGCTACGCCACCGTGGGCGACATCTTGGTGCGTACATTCGGTCGTGGTTGTGCACACACGCGCGCACACAGCACGCTTGTATGCACAAACACACACACACGCACACACACACACACACACACACACACACACACACACACACACACACACACACACACACACGTGCGCGCGCATGAATGTAACATGTTGCGCGCCTGTCGAGCAGCACACCCAATGCGTTGCTGCTGTTGACAAGCCTTCACCTCATCGCTGTGCCCCTTTTTGTGCCGTTCACGCACACACGCGCACGCACACTCACACTCACTCTGCCTCTCTCTCTCTCTCTGTACCTGTTTGCGTCTCTCCTTGTCTTTGCTTTGTTTACCAACTGTAGGAAACATACGGGGTGATTGTGCGCGACCTTGATCAGCCGCTGCTGGCACAGTGCCCACGATCGGCATCCCACTTTGGGATCATGAATGAAGCAACTCAAGAGTGGACCACCGAACTCTCTATCGATGTGGGAAGCCTTACTCATGACGAAGCTGAGCTGCTGCTGTCAGACCTCGTGATTTGCCCGGCGAACACATATGCGCTTCACTATCTCATCATCTTCGAACTATGTGACGAGTTTCATTGCCCTGAGGAAGCATTCTGCACTTGCAGTCCTTGCAAGCGTGCGAACCCAGTGCAGGTCGGTAAGCTATGTCATGTTCACGCCTTGCACGTGATAGACTTTGATGTTGTGTTTGAACTGGTGCCCACTCCCTGTGTTTGTCGCCGTTCACATGATGTACTTTTCCCCTGCCAACACCGCCACCACTAGATCCACCACACAGAGGAGTTCTTCACGCAGCACACGCTGGAGACGAACCACGCGCTCCTGGCCGACATTCTCGGTGTCTCATGTGGGCGTATGCGCACTTGCAGCCAGGACCAGCAACCAAACACACAGTTCCTGCTGATCGAGGACAAGGTGTTTGATGAACGGCACAACCAGGATACGGTGTTCTTTCACGTGAACGTCAAGTCCTTGGAAGGTGACGGCTTTTCGTTTTCCACAGAAGGGGTGCCTGTGCCTGGCCACCCGTACCTTGCCACCGTCAACATTTCTGGCCTCCACTTTGGAACGCTCACAGTTGAGGTGCGCACACATTTCGTTTGAGAATCGTGCGTGTTTGTTTTTGTGTGTGTGTGTGTGCGTGTGTGTGTGTATGTGTGTGTATGTGTGTGTGTGTGTGTGCGTGCGTGCATGTGTGTGTGTGTGTGTGCGTGTGCGTGCGTGTGCGTGCGTGCGTGTGTGTGTGTGTGAGGGTATGCTCTTGTGTGCCGCTGTGAGAACCATAACGTTTCTCTTGTTTGTGACACTGGCTCATGCAATGCACATGCCGCTGCTCTCTCCCACACCCTCCCTCACCCCCCATACACACATATCAGGTGTTTCTCGCAGACCGCCTGACATCTGAGGAGGAGTGGGAGCCGATTACCGCCAGCCCCTTCCTTGTGGATGTGCTGCCACGTGACTGTCCCAAAGGCGAGGTCCCAACCCAAGACAATATGTGCGTGTGTCCTGCCGGCGCACTTCGCATTGGTGGCAAGTGCATGGATCCAGCAGAGTCGACACCTCTCTTTGTCTGCATCTCGCTGGTTGTGATAGGACTGGCAATGTACGGCGTGGTCGCTGTCATGCGCAAGCGTGCGGATGCGCTGTGGCATATTGACAGCGAGGACATTGTTGTGAGCGACCCGCCCGACATGCTTGGCCGAGGAGCGTTTGGAGTTGTGATCAAGGGGGAGCTGAACGGCACCGGCATCGCCATCAAGCGGGCAATGCCAAGGCCATCCTCCGATGCGTTGGCGTCCAGCTCGAAGAACCAGAAGTCAGGCACTTCGGTGGCTTCGTTTGAAGTCAAAGGCAATTCCTCACAGGCTGGTGTTGCCACCACCGTCTTCAACCTGGGCTACCACGCAAACGGCGGAGACTTGATTGAAAAGGCGTTGAAGCAAGATCACTCATCGTTGTTCGGATCCACACAGCGCGGGCGAACCACGAAGGACTACTCTGTGGCCAAGTACGTTGCACTTCACGTTTAAGCGGCCTGTATGTCCAAGATACACTTCATTCATGTCACCACCGCTCACGGCATATGCTTGTAATGGCCTTGTTGACACTGACGTACAGGGCCGAGTTCATGGCCGAGATTCGCCTGCTGTCGCGCCTGCGCCATCCGTGCGTCGCCACCATGCTTGGTGCCATCGTCACGAGATCCAAGGAGGTGCTTCTTGTCATGGAATACCTCGAGCACGGGTTAGCACGCGAGGTGTGGGTGGGTGGATGAGCAGATGGATCGGTGAACTTGGATCGCGCAAGTCTTCATTTGCGCCTGCGGTCGGACACCGCTGTCTCCTTTCACTCACATCCAACACATGCGCGCGCACATATTTATCCGCACACACACATACACACACCGCTCATAATTGCACGTACGTTCGAAGGTCACTGTATGACTTCCTGCGCAACGACAAGCTGCCGACGCCAGACATGTTCCTGCTGCCCATTGTCAAGGACATTGTGTCTGGCATGCGCTACATCCACAATCTCAAGCCACCGGTTGTGCACGGCGACCTGAAGGCAAAGAACGTGCTTGTGGACGGTAACTTCAAGGCCAAGATTGCTGATTTCGGGCTCTCGCAGAAGCGTCGCTTTGGCTGCGGCACACCATACTGGATGGCGCCAGGTGTGTGTGTGTGTGTGTGTGCATGTGCACACATGCGTGTTTGCACGTGTGTGTGTATGTGTGTGTATGTGTGTGTGTATGTGTGTGTGTTGCACAGCTGCGTCCTTTCCCCTACCTCAACACATACATAACCTTCCAACCACTGCCACTCACAATCACTGCCACTCACAACCACCACCACCACAACCACCCATTGCCACCAATCATTCAAATCATGCAGAGGTGCTGCGCGGAGGAGAGGTGACGCGGGAGGCGGACGTGTACAGCTTCGCCATCACCGTGTACGAGATCTACAGCCGACAGGACCCGTTCCCAGAGGAGAACGTGGCGGAGGTGCTGCAGCAGATTGCCGCACGCCAGGTGCCGGCAAAGCGACCCGACATCCCAGACTCGTGCCCCGTCATGCTGGCTGAGCTTGCGCGGCGGTGCTGGTCCGAGGAGCCCAAGTTCCGGCCAACGTTCGACCAGGTGGACGCGCAGCTGGGCGAGCTCAACATCAGCAAGGTGGGCGCAAGCCTCATCCAGCAGAAGCAGGACGCGCTGAAGAAGGCCACGGTGCTCAACGACGTGTTCCCGCCACACATTGCCAAGATGCTGGAGGAGGGCAAGAAGGTGCACCCGGAGCACAAGGACGACGTGACCATCTTCTTCTCCGACATTGTGGGCTTCACCAACATCAGCGCGCAGCTGACGCCGGCGGCGGTGTCGGACATGCTGGACCGACTGTACTCTGCCTTTGACGAGCTGACGGAGAAGCACGGCGTGTTCAAGGTGGAGACCATTGGCGACGCGTACATGGCGGCAACAAACCTTGTTGAGCCGCAGCACGACCACGCGCTCCGCATTGCGCAGTTTGCGGAGGACGCCATCAAGGCGGCGCAGTCGACGTTCATTGACATGGAGCGGCCGGAGCTCGGGTGCGTGAACATCCGCGTTGGGTTCCACTGCGGCCCTGTTGTGGCCAACGTTGTTGGGCGGCGCAACCCGCGGTACTGCCTGTTTGGGGACACGGTGAACACGGCGTCGCGCATGGAGAGCTCGAGCGAGCGCAACAAGATCCACGTGTCGACGTCTGCGGGGGACCGCGTGCGGAGCCAGGCGCCATGGGTGAAGCTTGAGTCGCGCGGGGTGCAGAACATCAAGGGCAAGGGCGAGATGCTGACATACTGGCTGGTGAGCACGAAGCGGGAGAAGAAGAAGGAGGGCGGGCAGCGGGTGATGATTGCCTCCGAAGAGGCAGAGGTCATCGAGATGCCGAATGAGAGCAAACATCGCGGTGATGGTGACAAGCGCTCAGCTGCCTCTGCTGACAAGCCCACCCTCCCGAGACCCCCGAGCCAGAGCAGCTCGCTGCGAATTGCCTCGCTGGTTTCCTCGAGAGTGTCGCCAACGGGCTCTGATAAGCCATCTCCGAGTCGCGGAAGCAGCCTCAAATCCATGTCACGCAAACTCCCGTCGTCTGGTCCCTCACAGTTGTCACTGAAGGACTCTCCATGGCTTGCAAACCCCGATTCGAGTGAGGCCAACGTCCGACGTCCTCGACGCAACCGAAGTTCCAGCCCACCGTCCCCATCCTTCCAGCGCATGGACCGCCGGGCCACTGCTACTACTGTTCATGTTGAAGACGATGGCCATCATCCCCAGGCAACGTCCTTCCAAGCCTGGGCAGACTCCTCTGTGGACATTTGACCCTTTGTTTTGACTGCTGGGTTCCCTTTGTACGTTGCCGTCTGGGCCCGGGCAGGAGACGCAAGTTCCGTGAATGTGCGTCTGCATTTACACTTGTGTGCTTTCTGCTGACTAACACGAGATGCACCTGTCCTTGAGTGATTGCACTGTGCCCGTTGGTGGTGCAACGCTGCTTAACTTTGCAAGTGCTCGTTCTTTACTTTGTTTTGTTTTGTGTCTTATACATTCCTCGATTTCATTGCTCCCTTCTTGTATTCCTTGCTCAAATGTAACAGTTGCATCAATCAGCTCAAGTAATCGGGTGACATGACAGACAACATACCACGACCAGCACAACTCCAACCCACGTGAAAACTTGTAAATCAACCTCAAACACAGCACAGCCCAACACAAACGTCGGCCTTCCGCCTCCGTTGGGCGTGGCTCTGCATTACGCATCCACATCCTGCATAGTATCTGAGTCGCTGAGTTTCACCTGTCTGCTCCGCGTGCTGGACGCGCTCCTATCAAAGATGGCGCCCGGTGGCGAGCCGAGTAGTTCCTCATCCACATCGTGGTGGTGTGCTGCTGGTGGTGGTGGTGAAGTGATGTAGGTGACTGGTGTGTTCAACACGGTCGTGTGTTGTTGCTGGAACCCGTCACCACCGTGGTCATGAAAAGTGGGGTAGGCGCTGCTAGAGCGATCGCTTGTATTGCTTCGTCTGCTGCCGTTTCGACTCTTCACAAATACGAGGGAGCCTTCTGGTTGTGTAAACACCGTATCTGCGCGGTTTCTGGTGTCGTCAAACTGAAACACCTCGTGTGCTGCATCGTCGATAGCATCATTCTCATCTGTGCACGTGCTGTCGTTGTGAGGGAAACCATCCGCATCGTCCTGCAACACCAGCACGGCCGAGGTGTTGCCGTCAATTGACAAATACTCCCCCTTGCGTCTGATTTCGGTGTGCGTGCGACCGCGACTGTCGTCGAGGTTCAATTCCCCAGCAGTTACAACGCTCACTTGCGCCTTTTCATGGGCGTGCTGTGTAGAGTGCTGCTCGCTTGCTTCATTCATATCGTCCTCATCATCACTGCTGTGGCTGCTGCTGTCGTCATTGTCGCTCTCGGCACTAAAGTTTGCCTCCTCTTGGCGATGACCATCAGCGCTGGCATCACGCATATCGCCTCCTTCTTCAGGAAGCGCATATGCACCTGCAGCGGCAATCTTCCCCGACGTCTGTCTGGTGAACGTGGTTGTTGCGATCCCAACGTCGTCATCAATGACACCACTGCTGTGACCGTGGAGGTTTGCGGCATGTGGTAGTGGCGCAGTTACGTCCAGCATCTCAACATCACCGTCTTCTTGGCTCGTCTGGTCGATGCTGACGCTGCTGTGTTTGCCCACGTGCCCACCCCTGGTGCCCCATGCCTGCATGCGTTGTGGCTCATCCACATTGGTCTCCGCGACGATTCGCATGAGAGGGACAGGAAGACACGAACGCGGTGTCTCGTAGTGGTGGATGAGTTGCGCCAGATTCTGTACCGAGCAAATGGTAAATGTGAGCAGCAGCGTTTGGCGTGTGTTGAGGTGTGAAGATGACGGATGTGTGTGTTGAAGGGAGAGTGAGTGAGTGAGTGTGTATGTATGTGTGTGAGTGTGTGTGTGTGTGTTGAAGGACATGCAATTGGTGTTACAATGTCAGCAACAGGTACCCAAGGTGAAAGTTGCAGACCACATTGCAGATCTCCAACACAACGCACACTCGCGCACGCACACGCATGCACACACACACACACACACACACACACACACACACACACACACACACACACACACACACAACACCTTACTTGGAAGAGGGGCTGCGTGGTGTTGTCATCTGTTTGGAGTTGGAACTTTCCCTTCCGCCCGCGAAGAATATCGTACTGCCTGCATTCCGTCTGCGTCGCCTTGAGAAAGAGGCGGTGCTGCTGGCCGTCGTCATGCACGATAAACGAGCCAACGGCCTGCCCAAACAACTCCGCGTACACAGACCCGGTCGTGACTGCGCTGTTGCGCATGTTCAGAAGCGGCAACTCTGGTGCGCTGCTCACATGTGCTGTCGCTGCTTTGAATCCACTTGAGTTTGCTGTGTGGAACGTGGCGCTTGCAAAGTCGGAACTGGTCTGTCTCCGTCGTAGACACATGTACCACACTGCCAGCACGGCGATGAGCAGAAGAATAGTGGCAAAGCCAGCAGCTGCAAGGATGAACCCAAGCCGCGAAAGCCCAAGTTTGCTGCGGATGCTCGTGTCTCGGGTGGGCGTGACACCATCTGCAGTTGCTGTTGTTGCTGTTGCTGCTGTCGTCGTCGTCGTCGTCGTTGTTGTTGTTGTCGTTGTTGTCGTTGTTGTTGTTGTTGTTGTTGTTGTTGTTGTTGTTGTTGTTGTTGTTGTTGTTGTTGTTGTTGTTGTTGTTGTTGTTGTTGTTGTTGTTGTTGTCGTGAGATGTGATGTGGAAGACGAGGTCGGTTGCGGTGTGACAGACTCGGCATCCCGTGGGGAAAAAGTGATGGTGAGAGGTGTAATACTTGTCAGCCCACCGCCGTCAACAGCAACCACCGTGAACGAGACAAACGCTTGCACGTCAAGCAGTGACGATGCGTTGAAACTGAGAACACGGCCACCGTCACCATCACCACCACCACCATCACCACCACCATCACTTGTGACATTGTCGTGCGTGATGACAGCATCGACGGCGTGGAGCGAGGTGCACTGGAAGACGTCACCAGGGTGGGTCCCATTACCGCCGGTGCTGCTGTCAGCACTCGTTGCCGGAGCACTGCTGCCATCAACGCTCTGATCAGCAGCGTTGGTGCTTGCATTGCTGCAATGGAGGACTGAGAGCAACACCACAGACACGTCCTTCCACGGACTGCACATGTCTGCATCCGTCACTGCTGGCAGCGATACTGTGACAGCAGCAGCGGATGCATTGGCTGGGACTGCGGCCACGATGTGTGCCGTGTTGAATGCGGGCGCCTCATTGACATCAAGCACATGCACAACGTGCGAGAACGACACGTTGGATGGAAAGCCATCGTGAATCATGGCATTGTCGCTGTCGCCGCCGACTGCACTACCACCACCACCATCATCATCATCGCCACCACCACCACCTCTGCCATCACCAGCAACGACGCTCATATTTGAGTTTGTGGTGCCAGGGCTGCCTCGCCAGTCAACAGCGATGGTCACGGGTAATGCTGGTGATGCTTCAAAATCAAGCGGGTGGCGTGCCATGAGCGTGTTGTTGCTGTCGATTGCAAACTGTCCAGCTGCTGCTGCTGTTGCCGATGTTGTTGTCACGCGTGCGGTGTTGTCTCTGAATGGTGCGTGGAGATCCTCATCCAGCAGCAGCACGTGAGCAACCGGGGTCGGGTCGGTGTGAGTGGATAGTGTGTGCTCTGCAACAAAAGCACGGCTGAGGACGGTCGCGTATGGTGGCTCGTTGACATCGCGCACGCGCACCGTGTGCGGAATGATGTAGGAAGCACCCCTGGCAGACACGTTGGCGTAAAGCGAGAAGCGCCCATGTGGCAGCATCTCATAGTCAACGCCACTGCACACCACGTCCACCTCGCAAGTGTGCTCCTTGAGCAAGTGTGGATCATAGTAGTTGCTGGTGGCTGTCGTGCTGGTTGGCGTGACGGCTGTCACCTGTGCTATGCTTGTGGATGTTGTGAATGGCATACTCGTGGTGCTCGTGACAAACTCGCCCGAACCACTGCCCTGTGCATCCCCGTTGTCTGCACTCGATTCACTGCCTTGCATCTGCTCACATCGAATTGTTAGAGCAGTGCACGTGGGACCTCCAGGCGTTTCGGGGAACACGCCCACCTGCACATGCGCGGGCGATGTTGTTGTTGTTGTTGTTGTTGTTGTTGTTGTTGTTGTTGTTGTTGTTGTTGTTGTTGTTGTTGTTGTTGTTGTTCGTGTCGTGTGTGAAGCAGCAGTGGCGTCAGGCAAGCGTACTGTGACTGCCAGGCTGAGCACATGCTGCACCGTTTCTGCTGTTGTGTTAACGCTGCCGCTGCCGCTGCTGCTGGTTGTGGTGGTGTTTCGCTGGTGAAAGCGAGAGGTGGTCTCCGTGATGTTGTGCACGCGATCTCGAATCGACACCACCAGGGGCACCTCCGTGCTGACCACCTGCATCTCCAGTGTTTGTCGTGCGCACGTGTGCACGTGTTGTGCAGCTGTTGAGAACGGAAACGACGTTGCCGTGGTTGTTGTCGTGGTGGTGGCAGTGGTGGCGGCGGTGGTGGGTGTCGATGCCGTTGTTGCTGTTGCTGTCGCGGGAGTGGCTGACGTTGCCGGGGTGTGAGTGTGAGATGCTGTGCTGTTCCATGTCGGAGGTGTCGACAGAGGTGTGGATGCAGGTAGCGTGGTGAAAGGTGGGGATGATAACGGCGATGGTGCCGTGCTGCCAGAAGAGGCGGAGCAGCACCGAAAGGTGAGGGCAACAAACGGGTACAAGGCTGCTTTGAGGGTTGTGTTTGAGTTGACAACAAGGACGTTGCCTTCCAGCCGAAAAGGGCTCACGTGCTGCACAAATGGAAAGACACCACCACCGCTGCCGCTGCCACTGCCACTGCCACTGCCACTGCCGCTGCTGTCGCTGTCGTCGACGCTTTCACTGTCACTGCTAAGCATTGTTGGCACTGTGTCCACGTACTGGCCGTCTGTGTCAATCAACTGTGTGCGTGTGAGGGTGCACTGATGGTGTGCGCCTGCCCTGGAGCTTGTCGTGACATCATCAGCAGTGCGGGTGAACGCTGGCAGCAACGCTGCGACGACTGTACCGGGTTCTGCGTGAGCATCGGAGATGGTGTTGGGTACAATGGCCACTTGTGGCGCCGGAATAGGCTCCCACTCCACGATAACGCGCACATGGCAGAAAGCAGCCAGCCTCTGTGCGCTGCTGCTGCTGCTGCTGCTGCTGCTGCTGTCGCTGCTACTACAAGTAGTGCTGCTGGTGGTGGTGGTGTTGGAATCACTAACAGTGCTGAGGTCGATGGTGTGTGGTTCTGAGGAGAGCCGCACAACAAGGTCGTGGGTGGACAGGTGTGGCGGTGACTCGAGTGATTGCAGCAGCACGATGTTGCCGTGTTCATCGACATCAAACACAGGCGGTGTGCTGGTGCTGTTGCTGCTGTCGCCGGTGCTGGCGGGCATAAGGTGGTTGTCCGGTATGATGGAGAGGAGGCTGCGCTGGCCGAGTGAGCCGCCCATAATCTCCACCGCAGCCACCATAGACCCGATTGGGGCTGCCGAGCTAACATACACGGTGCTTGGCAGGGTGCATGTGGGCGCAGCTGCGGACTGCGACACGATCGTGATGGGAAGTAGTGTTGTTGCAGCGTGTGCAAACGGGTCGTCGCGATAGCGATGGTGTGCTGTGACGGTCACGTTGAGCAGCGTTCCGACCGGCAAGAACAGCGGCGCCCGCGCTAAGATGACTTCGCCCTCGCTCTGGTCGATGTGAAATAGGGGTTCAACCAGCGCCCCTTGATGCATGAACGTGGCAGGAGGGTGCGCTGCAACTGTTACGTTGACTGCATACGTCATGTTGGCGCTGATCCCTGTCGTGCGATGCACAGCGGCCACGCGGAACATGTGCGTGTTGGCGGCCGCTGTCTGGGCCAGCCGTAGCGGCGCCGTGACATTTGGGGTTGGGGCCACGAAGACGGGGACATGTGAATCTTCGACAGCAGACACCAACAGCGCTGGTCTGGCCTGCAACAGGCGTTGGAAGGGGGGGGCAGGGATTGTTAAGTGCATGCACGCAGCCAAGGCAAGTGAGACACCGGGAAGGACAGGTACACGACGGTTGTTTGACGAAGAAGGCTGAAGCAAGACAGAAGGCCCCGTTGCATGTGTGTGTGTAGTACGTCGGCTGACGGTTGGATTGATTCTACATCGTGTTGTTCCATCGCTGCGAGCAACAAGCCAAAGCACATGCAGGACTCACCTCGAACCACGACGATTGGACTGTGAGCACTAGCAGAAGCCCCAGTGTGTACTGCCACAGCAGTTGTTTCTGCCTTGATGAGCGTGGCGCAGCCCGCACCCGATTTGACAAGCCCATGGAGCGATGTGACCTTGTTGGTTGTGCGTGATGACTTTGTGTGCGAGCCATCGAACTGGCGCAGATCTCTGGATCTCTGCTGCACTGCGCTGCTCTGAGAAGGAAGTTGAGTGAATGAGAAGGCTGGGTGAGACAGGTGCATCTGCTCTGATGCCCTGTCGTTGCGTGCTTGTGTCGCGTGCTGGCCCTTGTCTGCGCGCCCCCTCCCCGTGTCTTCTTGGGTTGTTGTGTTTGCCTTGGCCAGAGCAAGAAGCGAGCAGCTGCTACCACAACAAATGCAGGAGACAGGAAGGCGGAGGGTGTACATGAAAATTATGTACATTTTACACAAATCCTCCACAACCGCATTGCGAGGACGAGCAAGTGCGAGCGAGCGAGAGGTGTGTGAATGCGCACGCCTCCAACTCCCTGCTGCACTGCGCTGCGACTGGCTGTCATTGCTCGGATTCTTCCTCGTCAACTTAGCCTTCAGGCTTGTAACTCACGCACACGCACTCGCCATTACCCGTGTTGTCGATTTGCATGCACCCGCGCACGCACTGCTGTGACAGGTGATCAGGAACGCCGCAACAACAGCACACGCACAGGCACATCATAGACACACAACGCGGAGATGGACTTTCAGAACCGTGTGGGCAGCAAGTTTGGCGGCGGCGGGCCGGCCTCCTTCTCGGAGTCCAACCGCCAACGCAAAGAGCGTCTCATGGCTTTGGCCATGGAGACCATCGATCTGGCCAAGGTATCAGCTGCGTCGCCTCTGCGTTTCAGTTTTGCGTGCTTTGGCATGCATGGTTTGCGTAGCTGCGCAATGTGCGTGGATGCTTGTACGTGTGTGTGCGTGCGTATGTGTATGTGTGTGCGTGTGTGTATGTGTGTGTATGTTCATGTATGTGTGTGTATGTTCATGTGTGGAGATGTGAACGAATGAATACGCCACGGTGTCTGTGTGACGTGGCCTCGATGTCCTTGTTTGCTGTCAACACCTCACATGCACACACACACGCTCGCACACACACACACATACACACACACGCACACACGCACACACGCGCACACACGCGCACACGCATACACACACACGCACACACGCACACACGCGCACACACACAGGATCCGTACTTTATGAAGAACCACTTGGGCAAGTACGAGTGCAAGCTTTGCTTGACTCTGCACAATAATGAGGGAAGCTACCTCGCCCACACACAAGGCAAACGCCACCAGGAGAACCTGTAAGTGTTGACACGTGGTGATTGCAACGGCGCTAGCAGTGCTTTGCGTGTGCGGGAGGAATGGAGATTGATCCTGACTCCAAACGACGTTGACCATCTCTGCCTCCACTTCTCCATCTACACCATTGCCACAGGCGGATACGCGCAATCAAGGAAGCGAAGGACACACCCACCATGAAGCCGGTGCGTGCGTATGCTTGTATTGCTTCATGTCTGAACGGGTTGTGACCGTGCATGGGCACCAGTCTGAGCTCGCACTGCAGTGGTCGAAGTGGCTGTCATGTGACTGCTTGCCCTTTTGCTCACACCACATGTGTGTTGTGATGTGATACATCATGTGCACGCGACAGGATATGCCCCAGGTGGAGATTAAGAAGTTCTTGAAAGTTGGTCGCCCCGGCTACAAAGGTGCGTGACCATCAATTGCGGTGTCGCGTGCTCGTGCACGTGGCAACAATCATAGCGATGGTGGTGGTAGTGGTTTGCTTTCGCCACCAAACAGACAGCAGCTGCCATCACTGTCTTGCCTCGCAATCCACCCACTACTTGCTATCCCATCCCCATCATCCCTCTTCCAATATGCTCATTGCACCCGCGTACGTGTGACTGTCCTACTGCTGCTGTGCTGTTTGTGTTTGTTGTTTGCAGTGACGAAACAGCGTGACCCTGCCACGGGCCAATACAGCCTCTTCTTCCAGGTGAGACATCGTGTCGACGGCTTGGCAGGGCGAGAGTTCCAGTACGCTTCAACATTCAGCAATTCAGTCGTGTGTGTGTGAGTGTGTGAGAGAGTGTGTGAGTGTGTGCGAGAGAGAGAGAGAGTGTGTGTGTGTGTGAGAGAGAGAGTGTGTGTGTGTGTGAGAGAGAGTGAGAGAGAGAGAGTGAGAGACAGAGACTGTTAGTGTCAGCGACATGGCCTCAAAATACACACACATCAGATTGATTCATCCCTTGTCTTCGTGTGTACGTGCATGTGTGCATGCGTGCATGTGTGTGTGCGTGCGTGTGAAGATTGACTATCCCGAGATTGCGGAGGACGTGCTGCCGCGCCACCGGTTCATGTCCGCATATGAACAGCGCGTGGAGGCCCCCGACAGCAACTTTCAGTTTATCGTCTTTGCAGCAGAGCCTTACGAGACCATCGCCTTCAAGGTACGTGTGTGTTTGCTTGTTTGTGTGTTTGTGTGTTTGTGTGTTTGATTGTTTGTTTGTTAGGTTGTGCGTGCGTGCGTGTTCAATATGAGACGTCCCTCCCCTCCTCCACTTCGTGTATGTCGCAAGCACCTTCAATCCCACCTCCTCACACTCGCCTCCCCATCCCACCTCCTCACACCATCTGCCCCCTCTGGAACGTCAGATTCCGAGTTCTGAGATTGACCAGGCGCCGGGCAAGTTGTGGACGCGCTGGAACCCGAGCACGAAGCAGTTTTTTCTGCAGTTCCACTTCAAGACCGAACGCGTACGCGCTACTGTGGATGGGGAGGGGGTGCTCACACACACACACAGACACACACGCACACGCACAGACACACACGCACACGCACAGACACACACGCACACGCACAGACACACACGCACACGCACAGACACACACACATGCACGCACACACACACACACACCCTCTCTCTCTCTCTCTCTATGTTGGGAGGGGAGATGTTGCTGCTTGTATTGTACGTTCCCTACTCCTGATGGTTCTCACGCGCATCTCTTTGATAACCCTTCAAATATCTTCCTCTGCGTGTGCAGGTCCCCGAATATGCGCCAAAACCCTTGCAAGCGGCATTCCAGCCCCAACCATTCTAACCACACACACACACACACACTCACACTCACACTCACACACACACACACACACACACACTCTCTCTCTCTCTCTCCCTCCCTCTCTCTCTCTCTCTTGAACAAGCACCGCCATACATGTGTGTGTGTGTGATTGCCTGCATTGTATCCCACTTGTATCGCTTCCGTCGTCCTTGCTTCTGCGTTGTTCTCTCTCGCCCTGTTTCAGTCTGAAGTACACAGATACACGACAGATGCCAGCCATGTGTCGATCACACGCTGCTTCACAATCATCAAGCAGTCTGCAATGCATACGCCAGCGACACACACACACACACACACACACACACACACACACACACTGGCAGAGAGTCAGTCAAACAAGCACAAACAACCCCTCTTCCCCCCCCCCCCCCAACCACAACCCCTATGCCGGGTCCAAGAACTGCACAACGCGTGTGGGAAAGAGGCGGATCAGGCGCGTGCGCACAGCGAGTGCCAGCGGCAGTGATGATGCAACTGCGAGACCCGTCTTCTGCTCTCCATTGCACAGGCTTGGGTCGGCGCCAGCGGACACGAGCAGCTCCGTCGCCCGCCAATCCCCCTTGCGCAGCGCGTGATGCAGTGGGGTGTCCCCATGCCGGTCCGCCTGGTTGACGCGACAGCCCTCTGTTGACAGAAGCGTGCGCATGGCGTCGTGGTAGCCGAGACGGCTGGCGATGGCCAGCGCGGTCTCCAGCTTGGAGCCGGCCTCATATGACGGTGGCGCGGTGCTCTCTGCTGTGGGCTGGTTCACGTCTGCACCGGCATCCAGCAGCTGCTGCAACACGTTGGCGTTGCCGTAGCCAGCGGCCTTGTGAAGCGGGTACAGGCCAAACATGTCGCAGGACTGGTCTGGGTGCATCTTCACGTCGTGCAGCAGGTACTGCACCACAAACACCTGGTCCTTCCAGCTGGCGTGCTCCAGAAGCGTCAGCCCGTGCTGGTCGACAGCGCGCGCGTCTGCGCCCTCGCGGAGCAGAAATTTGAGCGCCTGCAGCTTGCCCAATCCCGCAGCGAGCATGGATAGGGACCGGCCAATGGAGTCGCGCAGCTCCACATCACCGCCCGACAGATGCTTGGCCTCCCTCACCAGCTCCTTGAAGTCCTGCAGCCGGTTGCCGCGCAGAGCAGCCGTTGCGGCGACTCGGATGCGCTCCAGGTCCTCGGCCGTGGACAATGCGGGCGCACGTGTGCCATCACGGCTGAGGTCCTCGCTGGTGCCACACGCATCCTCTTCTTCTTTTGTCGTTGTCGAACCGAACATGAGCCCCGTCCAGAGGCCCAGCATCATCAGGCTTGTTGTGGCTGTGTTTGAGGTCTTGTTGCGCCCAGCGGCGTTGTGAGTCCAACTCCAGCCACCGCTGCGCGTGGTCTGTGCAGGCAGCAGTGCCTGCTGCCCTCTGGTGCGTTCTTGACCACCACGGCTGCTCAGCCACACATAACTACTGCTTGCCGACACGGCAGTGGCCACTGCTCGTCTCCTCGCCGCGGCTGCCACCACCCCGCGCCCAACACCAACAGCAGCAGCGGCACCAACAGCAGCAGAACGACCAACAAGCGTCATCATCAACGTCGGCATCGTTGGTAATTGTCGAATTTTATGGATGCTATGACGAAAATTCAAGGAAGGACTCAACATTGCAGCCCAGCATGCAAAACAAGATCGAGAGAAGCAAGCGCGGATAGGCATACACACACACACACACAGACACACAGACACACACAGACAGACACACACACACACACACAGACACACACACACACACACAGACACAGACACAGACACACACACAAGCTAACGGGTAGGTGTCTCGATTAGGCGGAGAGGGCGAGGCGGCGGCGGGCAGAGAGGAAGGAGGGGAGGTTCCACTTGGAGTGCGTGAGCATGTGTGGGCCGTTGTAAACACACAGCACGGTCATGGCCGGGTTGTATGGGAGATCTGGCAGCAGCTTCGGCGTGATGAGGAAGTACTGCGACGACTCCGACGTGGACGAGTTGACAACCTGCTCAAACACGCGCTTCTCGTTTGTCGCGTCCATGCCCTGGTTGATCTCATCCACCACGCGGAATGGGCACTGCGTATGTGTGTGTGTGAGCGTGTGTGCGTATGTGTGTGTGTGATCTTTGGTGTGGATATGCAAGAAAATATCAGGCGACAGCATGTCTGACACAGACAGAGAGAGACAGAGAGGCAGAGAGAGAGAGACAGACAGACAGACAGACAGACAGACGGAGAGACAGAGAGAGAGATAGATAGATAGATGGATAGATAGATAGATAGACACACACACACACACACACACACACACACACACACAGAAACACACAGCTTACCCGTGTGAGGCGCTGGAGGGACATGAGGTAGAGCATGGTAGAGACGGAGCGCTCGCCGCCAGATTGGTGGTGGGCGCGCAGCGGCTGCAGGGCCTCGTCCTTGCGGAAGCTCACGCTGATCTCAATGCCCCAATCCTCGTAGTTCTGGCGCGGATCAAGGGGGCAAGGGGGGGGGGGCAAGGGGATTGGGGTTTACCGGGCGGGGGTGAAGGAAGGGCATTGTTAAGTGTTGGTGAGGGCGTTAGGAGGTTGGTGGAAAGGAAGGAGGGGAATGCACGGCAAGAAGGTAAAGCAAGGGAAACCATGCGAGGTCAAGTGGGGCCTGCACACACACACACACACACACACACACACACACACACACACACACACACACACACACACACACACACACACAGTCATGGGCAAGGCAGGTGGAAGGAGTGAGCTGCCCACGCACAAGCTTCTTCAGTTCCGCCTTCCACTGCTTGGCGACGGCGGCCATTTCAGCGTTGAAGCCCTTCAACTTCTCCTGCACCTCGCGCAACTGCCCATGGAACACAATCACAAGAACAAGTGCGTGGTGTGTGAGTGAGTGTGTGTGTGAGTGAGTGTGTGTCAAGGAATTCGAGAGGGAAGAAAATGGCAGGGAAGCAAGGCAGGAAAAAAAAAACATGAGACACAATCCATTCCCATGAAATAGGAGTCATCATTTGTTCCAGCATGCACGGTTACCAGGCCGCACCTCGCCCTTGTGTTGTTCGAGCCGCTTCAGGGCGCTCTCAAATGCGTCGACGGCACTCGCGTTTGCGGGCGCAATCACGTGCATCTGAAGTGGCCATCATCCATGGTGAGCTGGCAGTGGTTTGGTGGCGGGTTGAATGGAGCAGTGAAACACCCCACTACACCACAACAGCAGTAGCAGCAGCAGTGACACAGTGACAGAGGCAACACCAGCAGCGACAGCAGACCTGTGCTTGCAGGTCGGCCTTGGCGGCCTCGAGACCCGGGATTGTCTTGGCCAGACCCGCAAACTCCTGCTTCTGCTCCTCAGTCAGCATGCTGTTGTCGTTGTTGGCCCGGGCAGCCTGAAATGCATGATGCAAGCGCATAATATGTGCGTGTTTGTGTGTGAGCGAGGCGGGATGCGGCAAACACGCACCAATGACACGCGACACAGAGAGAGAGAGAGAGAGAAACAAAGAAAGAGAGAGAAAGAGTATGTGTGTGTGTGTGTGTGTGTGCGTGCGTGCGTATTTCTCAAGTGGACGGGGGGCATGACCTAGAGTTTGTGTTTTGCCTCTGCCTTGAGGCACTTCACGTCGTCCTTGAGCTGCTTGACGACGTGCGCATGTGCGCGCAGAGAGTCCTCCTCTTCCTCCGGCGCCCGGGTGTTCACGTGCACCTGCACACAAACACACACACACACACACACACACACACACACACACACACGGATATGTTGTGAGCAGAGTCGGAGAGCAAGGGACCTTCATCAGACATGATGTCAACTGTGCTCAAACCTCCCACAAACACGGCACTGATTGTGCGACCACCACCACCATCACCACCATCACCACCACCACCACCACGGTAAGTTCGCACAGCAGTCCCCACCGTCGCTTCCGCGCGGTCGAGGTTGAGTTGCAGCACCGTCAGCACATCCATCTTGCCAACCTGCACGCGCACACACAAAATGATTAAACAAGTGCCGAGTGCGGGCGGAAGCGTTGGTTGAGAAATTTAGTTGGACATGGTATTGCGTCGTGGTAGAAACAAACGAAAGCGGGAGGGGGGCGAACATACATACACGACAGGATACACACACACACGCACGCACGCACGACATGACACACACACACACACGCACGCACACACACACACACACCACACACACACACACACACACAAACACACAAACACAGAGCGCAGTACACCGCAACACAAAGCACAAGCCAACAATGCATGTGTGCTGTGTGGACGTACGAGTTTCTGTGCGGTGTCCTCGATCTCGCGCCAGTAGGAGCCGGATGACGCAATCAAATCCGCCATCTCCTTCTGCACGACTTCCTTCTTCACCTGGACGACGGGCCAAGTGTGTGTGTGTGTGTGTGTGTGTGTGTGTGCGAGGGATGGCGCAATCAACCGATTCAGAACGTCGAGCCGAACAGCTACATTAAACCGTAAACGCACTGACACAAACAAACGAACAAACGAACAAACAACAAACAAACAAAGGAACAAACAAACGAACGAACAAACGAACAAACGAACAAACAACGAACAAACAAACGAACAAACAAACGAACAAACAAAACTGTCCACGTCAATCCACCACTTCGCACCTGCAGCTGGTGCAGCTGGTTGTTGTATGCTTCGCGTGATGTTTCATAGCGCTTGATTTTTCCGGACAGGTCCACGACCTTGTGACGCTCCTCCTGCAAGGCGGCGATGCGCTGCGAGAACTGGCTCTTCTCCTCCTCAATCTCCTGCAACGCGTTGAATGGGCGCAGCAGCACAGTCGCGCGCGTGTGTGTGTGGGGGGGGGGGCGGAGGTATGAGACATGTGTGCGCGCGCGTGTGTGCGTGTGTGTGCGTGTGCGTGTGCGTGTGTGTGTGTGTGTGTGTGTGGCGGCTCAAGGCAGTTGCATTTGGAGTTGAAGTATGTCACTTCAAGGGTGTTTGAGAACAGGTATCCACTTGTGCCCGAACACGTTGACTCACAGCTGCGCGCGCTTCAAGCTGCTGCAGCTGCTGTTGGGAGGTCTCAATCTCCTCCTCCAAACGCCGAATTTCGCTGATCAGCGGTGATGGGAAGTGTGGTGATCACGACGACGGCGATGACGACAATGATGATGATGAGCAGACCAAAGGGATGGGTGAGGAAAGGGGGGTGCTGATCAGCAATGCATCATGCACATAAGCAGCCACACGCGCAGGCAGAGGGGGAGAAGCAAGCACGAACACAACTTCTTCTGGAACAGAACCACATTTTGCGGGAACACAACAAGTGGAGACAGTGCTAAAAACAACACACACACACACACACACAGCCACACAATCACACACACACACAGTCACACAATCACACGCGCCGCGGGTGCGCTGACCCGATGAGGTGCTGCCTGCGATCGGTGTCGACGGAGAGGGCGAGCAGCTGGGCCGGCTTCACCTCATCGAGCCGCATCTGCAGGACACGGCCCGGGGGGGATGGCAGGCATGGACGTGAATGAGGAAAGGGGGAGATGAGTTGATGGGGAGTGAGAGATTGGACAAAAATTGTGCGTGTGTATGTGTGTGCGCGTGTGTGTGCGGGCGAAGGAGGTCCACGTGAGCGGCAGGACACCACTCATCACCACCACCTCAACTCGCCACCACCGCCACTGATCATCCTCATCATCGTCATCGCCATCATCGTCGTCATCGCCATCATGGTACAAGGACCGCACCGCATCTGCGCGGCGGTCGAAGCGGGACGACATGACGCGGTAGCCCGTTGTGCCAATGAAGAACGACTTGAAACCTTTTCCCCCGCACGCAGTGGCGATGGCAGCAATGTCATGGGTGTGTTGGTGTTGGTGGTGTTGTCGTGTGGTTGTGAGATGGGGGGAATGTGTGAAAGGCAACGAACGTCACCATTGACAGCGACACAAAAGGCAAAGCAATGCATGCAACAAGCAATCATCATCCTCACCAACACGCAATCATCATCCTCACCAACAAGCAATCATCATCCTCACCAACAAGCAATCATCATCCTCACCAACAAGCCATAACACCATCACCGCACCTCGTTCCTTGAGCCCATCTGCAATGTCGCGCGATTTGCGGCGGACATACGGCGTCTGGTGCAAATACAACTGCACACGATAGCGATGCAGGCGGCGATGCCCGGGGGGGGGGTGTGCAAGTCAGAACGGAAAAGACATGGGGAAGACAAGGTGGAGCAATCAGCTTGCCATGCATCATCCCACAGCAGATCATTACCGCCACAGCAACCACCACCACCACCACCACCACCACCACCACCACCACCACCACCACCACCACCGACGGCAGCATGTCTTGCTAATGGCCGTGACTCTTCCAACGCACCACTTTGGCGAGGTAGACCTTGACGCGATCCGGGGCGTCCACGGCATCCAGGAGGAAGCCGTCAATCCCAAAGTGCTGCGCTTCCTCCGGCGTCAGCGGCGCCGAGATGCTGGACAAATCATCCGGTGGGATCCGGACAACGTTGATGGGGAACCCGCGCTGTTTGCGCAGCGTGGACACCAGCATCTGCACACGCATGAGGTAGAGCGGTGTGTGGTAAGCGAGTTGATCTAGAGGGGGAGGGAAGGGGCGCTTCAAACGGAGGAATGCAATGCAAAGAACGCACGCAGATTCAGACACAGACGCAGACACACAGACACAGACGCAGACACACAGACACACAGACACAGACACAGACACACACACAAGCACAAGCACACACACGCACAAACACAAGAACAGGAACGCACCCGCTGGTCGTCTTCGCACTGGCAGAGGAAGGCGATACGGTCGCGGCCGGGGATGCTGTGCTCCACCAGCGCAGCAACATCAGACTGCTGCACGTTGATGTTCAGCACAAGCGGTGGGAACACGCGCATGCGGAACCTGCAGCATTGTGTGGGTGTGTTATTGTATATTTGGGTGTGTCGTGATGCGGTCGTTGATGTGAGGCAATATATGCAGGCGTGCATTGCTTCGTCTGCTGTGGTGTTGGTTGTTCGCTTGCTCGCTTGCTCCAAGCACACGCGTGGTTGTTTTCGCATGCACACATTGGTGCACCCACCCGTCGCTTCTGCCGGCCTCAAGTCGCCTGCAACACACACACACACACACACACACACACACACACACACACACACACACACACACACACACACACACACACACACACAGATGCCATGTCAATACCACGCGCGTCAAACAAGTGAAAAGAGGCGCAAAGAGCCACGTGCTGCACGGCATAACAGTCACACGCAACACACACACACACACACACTCACGAAACACACGCGACACACGCACGCACGCACGCACGCACTTGTTCATATCGTTGATCCAGGCGATTGCATCACGCATCCACCCGTTGCGCTGCTCCAGTGCAGCCTGCTTCCTCTTCTGCGCATTCTCCGCTTCCTACACACGGGCACATGTGTGCATGTGTGAGGAACCATGGTGGAGGTGGTGGTGGTGGTGGTGGTGACACCGTTAGCACACGCGAAGCACGGGGCATGACGCTGTTTGGCTAGTGGTTGCATGTGTGTTTGTTTGTTTGTTTGTTTGTTTGTTTGTTTGTTTGTTTGTTTGTTTGTTTGTTTGTTTGTTTGTTTGTTTGTTTGTTTGTTTGTTTGTTTGTTTGTTTGTTTGTTTGTTTGTTTGTTTGTTTGTTTGTTTGTGTGTGTGTGTGTGTGTGGAGACCTGAATGGCGTTCTTGTGCTTCTGAATGGCGCGTGTGCGACCCTGTATCGAAGCCTGCAGAAATGGCAAAGCCAGTGATGAGCAATGCGTCAGCTTGAAGCAGTTCAACAGACACCCCTCCCCCCACATGCTGGCTCACACATTTGAACACACACGCACACACACTTGCATGAATGGCAGGCGACATGCCATGGCGGTACACCTGTGCCTGTGGTTGGACGCACCTGAAGGTCTTGTGTCTCATCGCGAATGGCGTCAAGCTGCGGTGTAAACTCGTTCTCCCTGTGCCGCATCTCTCGCAGGTCCGCCTGCACAAACGCACACACACACACACACGCACACACGCACACGCACGCACACGCACGCACACGAAAAGGAGAGAAAAGGGGCAGGGAGGGTGAGCAATACAGTGTCAGTGTGACCATTGGGACTGCTTGTACTGCAACCACAACCAACACATCCATGCACCCATGCACACATGAGCACACGCGCGCACATCGCGATTTGTGTTCGCTCCTACACACCACCACCACCACCACCACCACCACCATCATCACCACCACCAGCGTCACCATCACCTGGATCTGCTGCATGTCGCGCTGGCCGGAGAGGCGGGCCGTCAGCTCCGCAATTTTGCGCTCGCAGTTCATCCCCCTGATGAGGGTTGTTGCGGCGGTGGTGACAGTGGTGATGGTGGTGATGACAGCGGGTGGTGAGGGTGGTAGTGTCGTGAGGATGCTGGATGGCGGCAGTGTCGTGAGAATTGGAGGAGCGGCACATGACGCGAAATGCCTGCAAGCAGTGACGCATGGTTCAAAACACCGAAGCACACGGGCGCGCGAGGACGCACTTGTCTTGGGCTTTTCTCGTCTCATTTGTCAACTCGCCCAAGCGAATGTCCACATTCAGCAAACTGCACACCGTCCGACCGGAGGAGGAGGTGGTGGTGGCGGCGGAGGAGTTGGAGAGTGTTGTGCATTCATACAAGCATGTGTTGGTGAGGAAACAATTCATCATAATGAAGGCACGCAAGCACACACAAACACACACACACACACACACACACACAAGTACATGCGGGCGTGCGGAGACCACGGCACCTGGAGCTAAAGTCGGCCGCCTGGGTCTGCAACTTGTTGAGCCGCCGCTGCAGCTTTCCAATGTTCGGTTTCTGCGCACAAACATGGAGTAATTGTTTGAGGGTGTGCGTGTGTTGTGTGTATGTGTGTATGTGTGTGAGTGAGTGCGAGTGTTGTGTGTGTTTAGGTATAACATTGAATGAGTGCAAATTGTCATCAGCAGCATCGCAACAAACACCCGGCAAAGTGTTGCCTGCAAGCACGACTGACCACGCCGCTCAAGTTCTTCTCCTTCTGCGCTTTGTCCTTCTCGGCCTTCTCAACTGCTTTGCGGAAGGGTTGCAGTTGTTTCTGCCAAAGTGTGTGCATGAATGTGTGTGTGTGTGTGTGCATGTGTGCATGCATGCATGTGTGTAAATGGTTCCTGTTCGTTGTCGCGTACGCGCTCAATCATTCGCTCAATTTGCATCATACACACACACACACACACACACACACACACACACACACACACACACACACACACACACACACACACACACACACACACAAAAGTACACACAAAAGCACACGCGCGTTGTGGCGGGGCTGCACCTTGGAGTGGTTGAACGCCTCCTCTGCCTTTGTCAGCTCCTCCTTCCTGAACCACATCACTCACCGCGCGCTGCGTGTCAACAAGGAGTTCCTGCGGGGTCTTCTTGGCAAAAGCGGACACTTTGTCCTGCGGCAGAAACTGGCACAGGTTGTCAATCTGGATGCCTTGTTTGGCCACTGTTTCCCGGACCTGCACAGGCACATGTGTATAAGTGTACATGTCGAGAAAGAAAAGGAGCATGGACATGTTGCAGACATGCAGACAAGTGGGCCCACGAGCACGTACATGCACGTGTGCAAGCAAGCAGCCGCCATAACAGTGAGCAAACAGCTACCACCACCACCAGCGGCAGTGGTGCCCAGGTTGCATCAACACAACATCGCATGCTGCCGCCACCACAACCGGTGTCCACACACGTTCTGCTCTGTGGTTGGCTTTCCGTTGATGTAGAATGCGTTTTGGTTTCCTTTCTTGATCACCCGCCGCACCACCATGTTCTGACCGCTGCTCTGGAACCTGCAGCAAAACCAAAAGACCAAGACGGGCGGTGTTTGCACGGTCGCATGCACGAGCATTAGTGTGTGTGTGGTGTGTGTGTGTGTGTGTGTGTGTGTGTGTGTGTGTGTGTGTGTGTGTGTGTGTGTGTGTGTGTGTGTGTGTGTGTGTGTTGGACATGGGGGGGGGGAGGAGCGCATGAGAGAATGGAAGCAGATCGAACGCGGAGGAACATGTGCAGGAGTGTGCAACTTGGCATATGCCCTTGTGTGCTGGCTGTGCTACTTACAGCTCAACCTCGATGGTGGCTGAGTTGGCGCCGGTTCGAATGAACGCAGCAGCCTGAGGCAGTGCCGTGTGATGCAAGGCAAACACATGTGAGCGAAGCAAAGGTGCATCACACACGACATATGAAAAGGAAAGGCACAACATGGTGCAGCACACTACACCGCACCATAACGCTGCACGATACAGCACAGCACGATACAGCTCAGCACGATACAGAACAGCACAGCTTCACACGGCACACCGCGCCACAACACAGCACACTGCGCCATCATCTCACCTTTGTTTCTCTGCCAAGGACGCTGGGCTTGCCAGCGAGGGCCAGTGCCATCGCACAGACGATGGAGGACTTGCCAGTGCCTAAGGACGCCGTGGTTTGCCATGGGGAAGGAAATCGTGCATGCGCGTCAGGAATGCACAAAACGCAGGCGCACGCTTGTCGATGGGCAAGGCCGCGCAATGTGTGGAGGCAAGGATCGGGCAGGGCGTGCGCACACACAATCTGTTCACAGTCCACAAACACAAGCACGCGCGTTACCGTTGGGACCGATGACCACATTCAAGCTGGGGCCTGGCCGGAACTCAACATGGTTGTACGTACTGCACGTCATGACATGTTGTATGAGCAGCGCATGTGAACGAAGCTGCTGGTCACAGCCACAACAGCCACAACACAAGCAACGACAGCGACAGCCTCCAAATCGCGGCAGCAAAACAACTACCACATACATGCTCGCGCCTGCACACTCACACAAAGTTCTCCAGCTTCATGCGGACAATGGCACCATCTCGGTACAAGCTGGGGCTCGTGGTCTTTGATTTCTTCGCTGCAGGCGGTCCATCGCCGTTGGCGGTCTCTTGTTCTTCTGCAACTTCATCATCGAACTCGCCGTCATCGTCCACTTCCGCTTCTTCCTTGTGGCGCCGTCGCCGTGACGTTGGGGCCATGGTGTTGGCAGCGGTGGTGCTTTGGTGGTGCTTAGGTGCTGGCCGTGTCGCTCGCTCAACGGTCCAGTCACACACCACAACGCACAGTCGTTTGTCGCAACAACACGCTTCAACAATAATGTCGGACAAGGCGCGAAAACCCAGTTCGGCCTATAACAAGTGCATTGGCCTATATGTATTTGGGTTGGTGTGTGTGTGTGTGTGTGTGTGTGTGTGTGTGTGTGTGTGTGTGTCTGTCTGTCTGTCTGTCTGTCTGTCTGTCTGTCTGTCTGTCTGTCTGTCTGTGACACTTCCACACGAGCATGGACACATACAAACATGCACACCTACACACACACACACACACACACACACACACACACACACAGATGCACACACGCACGCAAATGTACATGACGCGTGTGCTATGAACAGAGGATAGATAAGTGCTGGCGAAGGTCCGGGTAGCCAAGGAGGGAGCTGGTGCGCAGAAACAGCTGGAGAAGGAGGGCGTTGTTGGCGGCAATGCGAGCCATGGCATTGCACGTCTCTGCTGCGCGCAGGTCAGACAAGTCTCCCGCGCGATGCAGCCGCAGCGCTGCAACCACCACGTCACACGCACGCCGCACACTCAGCGCACCATCATCAGCATCGGTCTCAGCATGGTCGGGAAACAGGTGCCGTTGGCATGCTGCACGCGACTCCACAATGGCTGCCGTGTTGGCAACTGGAATGGCCGTCGCATCAGTAATAGCAAACCATGCGTTGCCGAGCGTCACAACCAACGCAGCAGCACGCTCCTCCCGCGACATCATCGCGGACGAGGAACCCGCAATACCAGAAGCAGCAGCAGCATCGGCCAATCTGTGTTGCTCTATTGCATCTCGGTGTTGTCGCTTTGATGGTGGTGCTGTTGGAGTGCGGCTGTGCTGGGTGTAAACAGGAAGCTGCGTATCTGCTGACATGCCCACGTCTGGAACAGCGAGAACACGGTGCAGCCACGCCCATTCCTCAGCACCAACAATTCCTCCACCTTTTTGTTGTTGTTGTTGTTGTTGTTGTTGTTGTTGTTGTTGTTGTTGTTGTTGTTGTTGTTGTTGAGCAAAAGATCCGCCCCGCAGCACGGGCGGCAGCGGCAAGAGGTCACCGCTGGTGATGGCGGCGAGAAGATCAGCAAACAACAGCAGCGGGTGCTCCACCACAAGCACAGCGCGGCGTGCACGCGACAACGCACCTGCTGCCGCTGCTGGCTGCAATGCAAACCACGACTGTACAGCACCAAGTGCGCTTGCACCTGGATGTGCGGCTGCCTTGGTCAGCACTCGCAGCACAGCACGCCGTGTCGCCGCCACCACAGTGAGGCGAGACGTTGTGGAAGACGAAGATAAAGACGCGGCTGAAGATCTCATGAGCGACGAGGATGACGCTGACAACGGTGACAGCTGTGGTGATACTGGGCGAAGCTGGCGTGAGCGTTGGCGCAAACTGCACACGCGTGTCGACAGCGGGGAGAGTGCGCAGGCAAGCAGCTGCGGCAGCGCGTCCTCCTGCTCGCAGGCGGTGTTGACCTCGGCCAGGTACTGCGCAGTGAAGCCGAGCGAGGCCTCGTGGTGGCGGCGCTCGTAGTCTGCAGAGGAGGCAGGGGACGCGCGGCGGGCGTAGCGGCGGCGGTACACGGACCACGCGACCACCTGTGACGGCGGGAGTGGGGGTGGGATAGTGAGCGGGGTACGTTTGGGACGGCAACCAAAGTATGCAGGCACACACTGAACACCCACGCACACATGCACACACAGAGACATACGGACAACACACAAACTCACACTCACACTTACACTCACACTCACACTCACACGCACACACACTGAACATACTGAACACACACGCAAACACATAGACGTAAACACACAATCACACACCTTCATGTGATGGATGAGGGCCTGGCTCGGGTAGAGGGAGAGAACGGTGCTGTTGGGAGCGCTGCAGATGGTGTGCACGGAGTTGAACAGCGAGCTGTGCGCGTGCGTGGGGCGAACAATGGTCTTGACGTTGCCCAGGAGCGGGTTGTCCCTGTGCAGGCGGCAGCGGTAGGTGTTAAGCATGGGTGCCCCGGGTGGGTGGTCACGCAGCAGCCGCCCACTGCTGTAGGAGGCCATCAGCATGCGCACCTGGCCCGTGGTGGCCGGCAGCGTGGCCAGGTACGATCGCAGCGCACGCGTCGGCCTCAATGACGTGCGCGAATGCACCGTGGCATACTCGTCCACGTCCATGAACATCACCCACTCGCACTCGCGCTTGGCGCGCAGCAGACAGTGGCCCGTATACCCCGGCTGCGTGTGCGGCGTGGGAAACCACACGTAGTCGATGGTGAAGAACAGCTGCAGCAGGCGCACGTGCGCGTGAAGGTTGTCCACCCCAGAGTCGTTGTCGTACACAAACGTCTTCTGCAGCCCATGCACGGCCGTGTAGAACCGCAGCCACTCCTCAAGGAACTCACTCCGGTGCCACATGAGCAGGCACGCGCACAGCTGATACGGAGGGCCCGCCGCTTGCTGTGTGCGCTGTGCGGGCGGCGTGAGGTGGGGCGTGTCGACGTGTCGCAAGCGATGGCGGCGTTGCCGTTGCTGGTGCTGCTGCCCTGGTGTATTCGTAGAAGCAGAGGGTATGGAGCGTATGGCTGTTGCTTGCACAGGTGTGTCGACTGCTGTCCTTGTTGTTGCTGTTGGGATGACGGTCGTCGGATGGGCAAGCACGCCGCGAAAAGCGACGGTGACGGTCGTGTGGCCGAGCCGGAGCGAGCGTGGCACGGGGCACCGCGTGATCTGCTGCACGACGGAGAGCGGGCGCGTGATGGCTGGGGGGTGGTTAAACACGCAGCGCACGCCACTGTCTTCGATCGTGAGGTTGTAGAACTCTGATGCGCCGCAGGTGTTGCGTTCCGTTGTCGCCAGGAAGCGGAAGCCGAGCGACTCGCTGGCGTGCGTCAGCTGCTTGTGGAACACGACAACCGTGCCATCGCCTTCATTCTGCACCAGATAGACTTCCCCGCGGTGGGGGGCCTACAGCGCATGTGTGCATATGTAGACAGAGAGAGAGAGAGGGTGTGTGTGTGTGTGTGTGGGTAAGAGAGAGAGAGAGAGAGAGAGAGAGAGAGAGAGAGAGAGAGTGTGTGTGTGTGTGTGTGTGTGTGTGTGTGTGTGTGTGTGTGTTGCGTGAGCAAGTGTGCGTGAGAGAGTAGTGTGCGTGAGAGAGTAGTGTGCGTGAGTGTGCATATGCGTGTGTCTGTGTGCCACGACACCTGCACCACCTGCACTGCACTGCATCCACACACCCTCTTTGCTCGCACCTTGTTGGCAGCGGTGGCGATGGCTGCGTGGATGATGCCGTGGTGGCCGCTGTCACGTGGAACCAGCGCCAGCATCAGCACCAGCACCACCACCACCACCACCACGCGCATGCATGCACACTGTCACAAACACAGAACTTTGTTTGCGCCAATCGCTTTCCCCACCTCTGAGCGCTGGGAGCAGTGTAAGATTTCAGCGAGTTTTCCCCAATAAAACAACAGAACAAAAAGAAGAACTGGGAGGAGGACCAACCATCATCAAACTGCCACAACAGCCACCAACCAACCAACCAACAACGAAGATGATGCGTGAAGATGAACGCCCACTGCGGCGACGGGTTGCCAGCAGCAGCGAAGGTGCGGTGTGTGTGTGAGTGTGTGTGAGTGTGAGAGTGAGTGTGTATGCAATTGTGTCAGTGAGTGTGTATGTGTGTGTGGTGTGTGTGTGTGAGTGTGTGTGTGTGTTGGCACTGTCTGCCTCTTCCCCCCAAACGCACAAACACACACACACACACACACACACACACACTCGCTGCTCGTTGTTGCGCAGGCGCTGATGACTCGTTTGTAATGACGGAGGAGCAAGTGAAGATGGTCAAGTCGGCGATACACAAGGACAGGAGCAACCCGCTCGTCACCAGCATCATCTGGATGATCATCGGCGGCTTTGTCTACTTTTACTTTGACCTGCAGAGTGTCCTTCTCTTTGATCCTCGCATCCCAACGTCAGTTGTGTATGTATGTGTGTGTGTATTGGCTTGTGTGCTTGGGCATGTGTGTGCGTGTGCGTGTGTGTATGTGTACGTGTATGTGCATGCGTGTGCTTGTGTGTGTGCTTGTGTGTTTGCTCGTGCGCTTGTGTGCAATTGTCTCTGCGGGCTTTGTGTTTGAGTTGAATGTATCTTTCAACCTTCCATGCTATCTCCCTCGACCAGCGTGCACTCGTGCGTCTTTGCTCCCGTTTTGCATTCACCTCACCTCACCGCACGCACACACACACACATACACACACACTGCACACACACACACACCTTCTGACTGACACAGGTTTTGGTTGCGGTTGTCTGCTGTGTTGTTTGGAGTGTCGTGCGGGACTGGAACCTTGTGTGTGTTGGCCAGCCTCCTATTCAAGGTGGACTATGAACAACAGTTTCCCTGGGCGATCCCACTTGCGGCTGGCACAGGCGTGCTCTGCGTTCTCTCGTAAGCTATGCGTTACGGCATTTCTGTGTGTGGCTGTGTTTGTATGCGTGTGTGTGCATGCGTGTGTGTGTGTGTGTGTGTG
>NW_004754913.1:648646-658646 GCF_000188695.1 Salpingoeca rosetta | reverse complement strand
GGTAAATGACAGCTGTGGGAAGCAGTGTTTGTTTGCACGAGTCTGTGAATGTGCGCTGTGTATGTTCCGCGTTGCAGCTGCTGGTGCGGTTGCTGTTGTCGTTGCTGCTGCTGTTTCTGTGAATAGCTGTTTATCACAACAAGTTTCACTCACGCTCACGACTGCTTTGTTCTTTCTTCCCTCCTTCCTTTCCTCTTTCTCCCTTACTTTATTGCCCTGCCTTGTTTCCTCCACTCGTCGCCTCCTCCCCCTTAACTTCCCCTCACGCACGTACAGCGCGGCCGTGTGGTCAAGTCCATCCTCACCCACGAGAAGCGTAAGGCCGGCAAGGCCCGCAGGGCAGCAGCGTCCAAGTAAATGGGCCGTGTGTGCTTTGGTTTTGTTGTTCGTCAAGTACACATGAATCCCCATACGAATCAGCCAGCAATGACACAGAGACAGTGTGTGTGTGCGTGAGAGTGAAATAGGAGAGACTTTTGGGTGCGTGTGTGAAGGCGAGCATGCTCGCCTTCACAAGTAGCGCGCGTACATGCGTGCGATATTTCAAATCAAGACTGTCAGGTGGTCAGTCACCATGAGTGGCCATGTATGATCGTGGGGCGAAGGACAGTGCTGTCATGTCACGTATCATTGACATCACGACCATTAATGCCAATCGCTGCGACTCATGGATACATGTATAGTGATGCTATGTACGGGGTTGTCACTGGGGCTAATGGTGGCAATAAGAGGCGAAGCGAAGAGTGAACAAGATAAACACACGACAAAACAAGGAGGGTCACGGAACAGCGACAGGATCAGGAGTCAAGACAGTACGAAGATAAGAGCATTCAGTCGACATACATCATGCCAGGCAAGGCAGGTAGAAACGGCTCGCTTGAAGCCAGCAAAGCCATCCTGTGAGCAGGGCTTGTGATTGCATGGTGTCAATGAACACATGAAACTTTCAGAACATGTGGTGGATGTTGGAAAAGGATGGTGAGCAAGAAGCGCATGGAACAAGGGGTGGAGGAGATGCAACGGCTTTGGATGCGATGCAATGACTTGGACGCAATGACTTGGAGTGCTGGCTTGATGTGGTCGCAGTCGGACGCACACACGCACAAGGAGGGAAAGGGAAGGGGGTGCAAACCAACAAAACCGCCAGTCGCAGCAGCAGCACTAGCAGCAGCAGCGGCGGCGGCCCATCACCTGTCGAGGAACCACATGACGTCCTTGCTGTCATCGACTGCACGGCAGTAGGTGAAGGCAGACCAGAGCGACTGCACGATGCCCAGAAGGCCTGGGGCGACGTTGGGCTCGACGTAGTACTTGCCCAGGAGCGGCTTGACGGCGCGGGTGGCCTCCTCGGCGTGGTAGTGGGGCATGCGGCTGAACAGGTGGTGCACGACGTGCGTGTCGGCAATGTGGTGGTGGAAGTGGTTGAGGACGCCGTAGTCGCGGTCGACGGTGCACAGGGCGCCGCGCAGCCACGTCCACTCGCGGGAGCTGAAGTGCGGCACGCGCGTGTCCGTGTGCTGGAGGAAGGTGATGAGCACGAGCCAAAAGTTGACCCACAGGTACGGCACCAGGTACACCTTGGTCAGCCAGGCCAGGCCATATGCGTGACCGGCAAGGAAGAGGGCGCCCACCCAGGAGAAGAGCACAATGTCGCTGAGGATGACCTGGACCCGCTCCTTCTCGGAGAAGAGCGGGGAGTAGGGGCTAAAGTGGTCGGTGTGGCGTCCGTAGTCGCGGCCGGTCACGTGCATGAGCAGATACGTGGGCCAGCCAAATACCAGCATGCGGCCCATCTCAAACACGCGCTGAGCAAACGACACAATGCCTGCAATCGGACAAAACAATAAAAGGCACAACACAAACAACATGGGTGTGAGATGACGGGAAGAGGATGCCTTGATGACATGACAGGGGCCGCGGTGACATAAGTGGGCGTAGGAGCAACCCCGGATGAGCAACAATCGTATCACACAACATCAAAGCGGCAACGCCAATCAATATGACACCAACAAACACGGGTGCATCCAACCGAAACATGCGCTCGTTACCGACGAACAAGGTGACAACAAAGCATTTGTTTTTGCCATGGTTGCTCGGCACACACCGGGCATGTCCTCGTAAGGGGTCATGTCGCCGACTTGGGACTTGCGCTCGGGAATGAACACCTCGTCCTCATCAATGTGGTTGGTGCGTGCGTGGTGCTTGGCGTGGCTGATCCTCCATGGATGGTAAGGCACAAGGAGCATCTAATGGGATTTGGGGCGGGGCGGGAAGGAAAGGGCCAAATGTATGTGAGAGCATGTGCGGGAACACGTATGTGTTTGAGTGTGAGAGTGAGTGAGTGTGTGTGTGTGTGTGAGAGAGAAAGTGAGAGAGTGAGTGTGTGTGTGTGTGTGAGAGAGAGAGAGAGATAGAGTGTGTGTGTGGATAATGAGTGTGTGTGTGTGTGTGTGTGTGTGGATAATGATGGAGGCAAGGAGTAAGACGAGCACAAGCGTCACATGGACAAGCCCACCAAAGACCAGCCCCACAAAGACCAGCTAAGTCCCACGAACACAAGGGCAAGAGCAAACAAACCCAAACCTGTCGCACACAGGGAAACAACCACATGATGTCTCACTCAACCAAGCCGTGTCTGACTTACGCTGTGGAGCATCATGCCGATGAAATCGCCAAAGGTCTCGTTGGGGGAAAACGCGCGGTGACCGCACTCGTGTGCAATCACCCACAGGCCCGTGAGCACAACACCCTGGCACCACCAGTAGAGCGGCCACAGCACAAAGCGCGCCCACGTGGGCACGCCGGGCTGGTCAATGAACGTGGACAGGTAGTACAGGACGGCGGCGCCAGCCATGTCCTGCGCTATGTAGCGGAGCGAGGTCCACGTGTTGCGCTCGAAGCAGTGCGCTGGGATGGCCCGCTGTGAAATCACCAAAGACAACAACAAGGTAACAACACGCGTGAGATCGATTGGGGGCGGTGGAGATGGGAAACATCGGAGGATGGGTGGACAACGGTGGGTGTGTGAATGAGCAAGGACGCCATGCACATCAACAAGTGCACACAAGATTTGAGACATTCGCTACACACCACAGCACCAAAAACACACACCACACACACACACACACACACACATGCACACACTGTGCATAAAAACACACACAACAATACACACTGTGCACACAAACACACACACACAACAACGCACACACGCGCACGCACACAACAACGCACACACTGTGTGCACACACACACAAACACCACAATGCACACCACAATGCACACCAAAACACACAGTGCACACCTTGAGGTCGCCAAGGGTAAAGGGAGGAGGAGCCGCGCATGCGCGATCCTCGGCCAGATCCTTCTGGATCGCCGCAGGCTTGGTCATCGTGGCTGGCTGGTGGTGGTGGCCGTTGGGTGCTGTGCTGTGTTGTGTGCTGAGCAGCCGCCGCGTGGTTTTGCAGCCGCCGCGTGGTTTTGTTGCAGCCCGCACAAGGTGTGTGGCGCTTGTGTCTGCTGAAATTTCGCCTGTGCATTGCAGAATCACCCTCACTCCTTTGCGCTTGCTGTCAACAATGACAGCAGCGCACAAGTGCTCCCAAATTGCACCACAATTTGCAAATGGAATGTCCAAGTCCCCCGACCGTCTTCCTCCAATTTTGTCGTTGCGCGTTGCAAGAACCAAACCAATCTTTCTTCGTGCCTCTCTCCCTTTCTTCTGTGCTTGCAACATTCCCACAGCACAGCCAACCCCATTCACATTCAACAGCCACCACCGCCACCGGTCAGCACAGCAGAGCACCCGCAGCGGGCATTGCATTGCATTGTTGTTTATGTTCGTTCATTCGACCTTGCGCCATCTCCAACAAGCAAGCAAGGAACCAATCGAGCACCGAGATCCACAGCACTGCGAGTGCGTGAGCGCGAGTGTTCGTGATCATTTGATGAAGAACAAAGCAGAACAGAACACACGACGACGACAGATCGTGCGCCACAGAGCACTGCATCGCCACTCGAGTGCTCCAGTTGCATTTCCAAGCGTTGACATGAAGAAGATGATGGTTGCCGTGCTGCTTGTCACCGCCCTTGTGCTCCTCGCAGGTGTGTTATTTGTGTTTGTTGTGCGTCGTGTGGGTGTGGGTGTGTGCGTGTGGGTGTTTGTCATACTTGTGGTGTGTGTTTGCACCATCGCCGTACCCACTCACACACGCCCAATTTACCTCACCACAGGAGGCAATGGTGCTGCGGCCACTGTTGTCAGAAACCCAGAGAATGGCCACTACTACACCATTTCCAGGTTGGCGCAGATGCAAGTGTTTGCTCGCTCGTGTAGTGTATTGTGGTTTTTGTGGCAGTGCTAACCAACCATCCCCATGTCCTTTTCACACCACTGCATTCCATGCTCGATACACACACACACACACACCCACTCACACACACACACACAGCTACAACCTGGGCTTTGGCCTCTCGACTGGCTCAGCCGCTCTGCAAGTTTACGAAGGCTGGCCCGGGCATCTCGCCACCATCACGTACGTGTTTCCAGCAATGCGCAACCATCTTCTTTTTTTTTTTTACGTACGCTTGACCCCCCCCCCTCTCCCTCCGCCACACCTTTCTTCCTGGTATTTTGCCACCTCACAAGCGCTGTTCAGCAAACAACAACCCCCCGCTCACATTTGTCTCCTCCTTTTTGACACATGCATGTGATCGCCCCGCAGCACTGCCGCTGAGGACCAATTGGTGAAACAGCTTGCTGCCGGTCGCGAAGTTTGGATTGGCGCCAGCGAGCTGGTGAGGGCACCGCAACTGCGTCTTGTGTGTATGTGTGTGTGCGTGTGCGCGCGCAATGTGAACGGAGGAACACAACTTGTCACACCACAATGCTCATGTTTGCGTTGTGCTTGTTGCGGTTGTGCTTGTTGCCGCTGTGTAGAGCGGTAGGTGGCAGTGGGAAGTCGGCCCCGAAAAGGGCACCGCCATTCCCGGCTCATCAGAAAAATGCGGTGCGTATTTGTGCGCGTGCGTCATGTGCGTGTACGCGAACTCTGTGTGTGTCAATGCATGCTCGTGCCCTGCCCAGTGCTTGATTGATGTCAGGGCTTGTGATCTCTTCAAGGGCTTCCCAAGCACACACGCACACAGATACGCACAACAACGCACATAACACACACACACACACATAACACACACGCACACAACCTCCCTTTCAATCTAAGCGCATGCCCCACTCTTTGCTTATACACGTGCCTTTCTCGCACCCTCTGCCCAACTACACCAGGCGAAAGCAGCGTGTACTGCAACTGGAACCCTGGCGAGCCAAGCAATTCGTGCACCTTTTATGTTCTTGTATTCTGTGCTGCAACAGAGGACTGTGCCGAACTCCGAGGCAGCGGCTGGAACGATGAGGTTCGTGCATGCGTGTGGGTCTGTGACTGTGACTGTGACTGTGTGCGTGACTGTATTTCTGGCACGAGGCACTGCATGTGTGTGTTTATGTTTGTAGTGTGTGACGTAGTTGTGCGTGATGTGGTGGTGGTTGCGGTGGTTGCGGTGGTTGCGCCCTCTCAGTGCGTGTGACGCTCATCTCTTGGTGTATGTGCTCGTGTGGGTTTGACAGGGCTGCACCACCCCGGCTCCCAGCGTGATTGAGTTTGAGCCTGCCGACGCACACGGCAACTGCCTCAGCGGCTTTGTGTACGTCATGACCACTGCTCATATGCGTGTTTCGTGGGGGAGTGAGTGTATCGGCAAGTGAGTGCGTGTGTGTTTGCGCGCTGCACCACACATACACAAACACGCACGCACGCATACGCACGCACGCGTTCAACAAAGGTCCATACCAACCTCACACATAAACCCAAACCTCTGCGTCCCCTCGTGCGTGTTGTTACCTCCGCTGCAGCCATCGCTCGCCGCTCGGTTGCGTGCCGGAGAACCCGTGCTCCCTCAACCCGTGCGCGACAGATAAAGAGGACTGCGTTCCCAACATGGCCGAGTATTCAAGGCAGTGCATTCCAAAGGCCACCACAACCACCTCAACGACAACAACAACGACAACCACCACAACAACTACCACTACCACAACCACAACAACTACCACTACCACAACCACAACAACTACCACCACAACAACTACCACAACCACCTCAACTACAACTACAACTACAACCACCACCACCACCACCACTACCACCACCACCACAACCACCACTACAACCACTACCACAACCACTACAACCACTACCACAACCACTTCCACGACCACAACCACTTCCACCACTACCACTACAACAGCTGCACCGCCGCCGGCGCCACCCGGCGGATCCACAACGACAGGGGAGACGACCACTACCTCCACTACCACCACGACGACGACAACCACCACCACCACCACTACCACTACCACCACTACCACGACAACGACCCCTACCACTACCACTACCACTACCCCCACCACGACAACGACGACGACAACTACCACAACAATAACTACCACTACCACCACCGAGCCAACCACAACCACAACTACCACTACTCCAACTACCACCACCACCACCACCACCACCACCACCACGACAGCAACCACCACTACAACTACCACTACAACTACCACCACGACAACGCCTGCGCGGAGGGTGAGCCCCGTGTCGTTTGTCTTCTCGCCGTTCTCGCGCGATGCGGATGCGTGGGACCTGGTCAGCTACATCCAGGACAACCTCGCCAGCACACGCCACGCCTCCCTCTTTGCCCGCCTCTCCACAACCGTTGTTGACGCCGGCGCCGTTGTGCGGGATGCGCGCGGTCGCGATGCCTCATCCGCCCGCCGCCGCCGCGATGGCGACGATGAGGAGAGCAGCGTCATCCCCAGCAACGTGCGCGGCGTGCTGGTTGGCGTGCGTGTACTCGACGCCACAGGCGCGCCCGTGTCGCAGGACGACGTGCGTGCGAGCGTCGACCTGAGCACCCTCATCCACATCGCCACGGATGGCTCACAGGGCCCGCTCTGGTTCTGGATGGACGATGATGGCACGCCCATCGGCGCTGCTGTCGGTGCTGCCGTCACCACCACGGTCGCCACCGCCACCTTCACCTTCCCCGGCCTCTTCACCACGCCCGTGTTCACCACCCCGCACCCCACAGGCTCCACCACAGCGTCTACACCGGCACCATCGGTCTCGTCCTCGCCCTCATCTTCAGCGACCAGCACGGGCACGGGCAGCGGTAGCAGCACCACGGCCCCGCAGCCCTCCCGCAGCTCCCAGGCGTCTGTCCCTGTTGCTGTTGGCGCCGGTCTCGGCGGTGTCGCTGTGCTCGTCATCATCATTGCCGCTGTCCTTCTCCTTGTGCGCCGCCGCCGCATCGCCTCTGCAAACAACCGCGCCAGCACCGCCAGCGCGCCTGCCAACGGGCTTGGCTCTGGCCTCCCCGCCCCCGTCAACGGCGGCTGGCTGCATGGCGGCAAGGGCGCGGGCACCACGGAGCCCTACGGCGTTGTCACAAAGAACCCCGTCTTTGATGCGCGCGGCATGCCCGAGACAGACGCAGACAGCGCCATTGTGTCGCACAACGGCGACGCTGACAGCAACGGTGACGGTGACAGCCGTGCTGGGTACGATCGCCCACGCGTGCAGAACCCGTTCCGCGACTACGTTGAGCCCGAGGACGGCGCCAACAGCTACGACTACGCGCGCGAGGGCCGGGACGCGTTCAGGGACTACCAGCGCCCGCAGCCGGGCCACGTGTACGACAACAACCACCCGCGCAACCCGGACGACCCGTACTACTCGTACCCGCACCTGCCTCAAGCTGGCGGTGCCCACACGCGCTACTACACCCCGCCCGTCGCGGGCTCCAAGGACCACCACAGCTACGACAACCCTCGCGTGTCCACCGAAACAGCCCCATACGACCTTCCAAAGTCCCACCCCGCCTACGACAACCCGCGTGTATCCGACGAGACGGCGCCGTATGACCTTCCCAAGTCGCACCCTTCGTACGACAACCCGCGTGTCATCTCGCCCGGGGAGTCTGCGCCATACGATCTTCCAAAATCGCAGCGGATTGGGCGCGAGTACCTGGATGTGATGCCCACGCCCGACGGCGTTGGCTACCGCGTTCCACACGTCCGCCTGCAGGCGCGCGCAGACGCAGACAACACCGACCCTGCTGCAGGTGTTGATGATGACGACAAGGATGTTGCTGTTGAGGACTCGTTTGGGTTTGGCTCCAAGTTTGCGTCACAGCTGGCGTCGCGTGCTGGAAGCGACTTGAACATTGACCGCGATGCCCCGCTCATCAACGCAACGTACGGCGCAACCCCGGCCATCCTCGTCCGCAGCACACCCTCCATCTCCAACCGCAGCCAAGGTCGTGGTGATGATGACGGTGATGACGATGAGGAGCCACGCTACGACCCGCGCACGATGGGCGACGACGGTGATGGCGCAGCGTATGCCATTGCCAACCACCCTGTTAGTGACCCCGACTATGATGTTGCTCGCCATCTCTCCGCATCCACCGCCCACCACAACAAGCCGTCCAGCAGCGGCCCACAGACGTACGGCCTCCCAGCCCAAACATACGAAGCATCCGCCCCCTCGTCGGCGTCGCGTGGTGGCCGCAAGCGCACGTTCAGCTGGGGCCTTGGCCGCCACAGCAGCAGCAAGCGCGAGAGCAGCACGGACGACAGCACCGCCCAAGCATCTGCCGAAGTGCTCGGCACACTGCCACCGGGCCTGCTGCGCGGTCGTATGGCGCGACGTCAGGCAGAGACACAGCTGCTGCCGCACGCGGGGACGACTGGCGCGTTCCTGTTGCGGGTTGGCCGCACGGGCGCCAAGGACCCGCACGGCGCACGCGTCATGCACACGTGGGCCATCTCCATGGTCACGCCAGCGGGCTTCCAGCACCACCTGCTGTTTGTCATTGCTGACGGCACGTTCAAAGTCAACGGATGGCGCCTGCCTGCCTCTGTCAACACAGTGGCAGACGCCATTGCACACCTCAAGCACACGCCCGTCGGCATGTCCAACGTGCTCACCACCCCAATCACCTCCTCCGCGTGAGATTGTGTGTGTGTGTGTTTGTGTGTGTTTGTTGTGTGTGTGTGTGTGTGTGTGTGTGTGTGTGTGTGTGTGTGTGTGTGTGTGTGTGTGTGTGTGTGTGCGTGGGAAGGTGTCCCTTTGCGTTTTCGCTGTCATGTTGCTGTTGTGCTGGGTGCTGCTTCTGTTTCTTGTTGATTCCTGTCACGTCACTCCCCAACTCCCAACTCCTCTACCCCGTGTTTTCAAACCGTTCCTGGTCCTTCGATGCATGTTTGCTTTCCACCCTACACGACCTTTTACCTTTACCTTTGCATAGCTCTCAACCAATAGCTTAGTTTCGGTGATGGCGCTTTTGTCATGCGCGTTGGTGCTTGGTTTGTCTTATGTTAGCCATTGGTTTGCACCACTTCCCACCTCTTATGCTTGCTCTTCCCTTTGTGGCTGTTGGTGTGGTGTGGTGTGTTTGTTGCGCTGTGATGGCGCGAGCTGCGGTGTGTCGTGCGTGTGTTAGAGCTGGTCTTGACACCGCATGTTGCACTCGCATGCTTTCCCAATCATCACGGCCATGCATGTAACGGCCACAATCAAAGCAACATGGAGACACAGAGCAGGGCAAGTGAAGTGGTTGAAGCCAGTGAGAGTCAGGTGGTAATGGAACAACTTCCCTCATTCATTCATCGGGGAAGCGGTCAAACAGTCGAGATAGCGGATCAATCACGTCTTCCTTCAGCCGCTCCTGCTCCCCACGAGCTTCCTGTGCCTCTGTGTTGCAGAGGTGTGTGTGTGTGTGTGTGTGTGTGTGTGTGTGTGTGTGTGTGTGTGTGTGTGTGTGTGTGTGTGAGTGTGTATGCGTCTCTAGAAGATATTTTCTGTGCTTATATGGTCTATAGCTATGTATATATGTACATACTATATACATAGTAGCAGAGATCCAGATATCGATGTATATA
>NW_004754913.1:642103-644884 GCF_000188695.1 Salpingoeca rosetta | reverse complement strand
CCTCCTCCTCCTCCTCCTCCTCCTCCTCCTCCTCCTCCTCCTCCTCCTCCTCCTCCTCCTCCTCCTGTCCTCCACTCGCCTAACCCCTCCCCCGTCCCTCTCTCTCATCGTCCCGTTCACCACTGCAGGAGCAAGATCCGATTGTGCCCAAGCTGTACCAGAGCACAGAGGAAGGCAAGAAGGTTTATCGCAACAAGGCCCGCGGCGAAAACCACGGTGATGGAGAAGTGCGCGTTGCGGTCTTCAGGCGTAGGCCTGACCCGCCCCGCACACACGCGGCCACAGCGTGACACCCGTTCACTGCCACATTGGAAGAGGAGGGATGAGGTCACTCGTGCTGCTGTCGTGCATTGGTGTGTGTGTGTGTGTGTGTGTGTGTGTGTGTGTGTGTGTGTGTGTGTGTGTGTGTGTGTGTGTGTGTGTGTGTGTGTGTGTGTGTGTGTGTGTGTGCTCTTGGTGTGCATGTTGCTTGACGATTGATGCGGTGATGTTGTGCTTGACGATTTGATTAAATCATTGCTTTTATCGGTGAAGGAGGGAGATTGGGATATTAAACACAACATGCACTCATACAACACGTACACACACACACACACAAACAAACACACACACACAAAAACAAACGCACAACTACAGCCTGTCCATGCGGCACCAGACGGATGGCTGTCGGCGCGTCGCCTCCTGCCCGCCCGCCCTTGATGATGATGATGACGACAATGATGATGATGATGGCGCGGAAGACACTGGTGGTGGCGGTGGTGGCGCAACCGGTGTCAGCGAATGCGTGTACACTCGCGGTGCGCCTGCGTTCTGTGCCTGCTGCCGCCGCTGCTGTATTGGTGGAGGATGGGGTGCTGGCATGGCGCGGTGCGCTGCTAATCGTGGCTGCTGCTGCTGCTGCTGCTGCACCTGCGGCTGCTCTCGATGGCGTTGTGTTGCGTAATGCCCATGCTGCTCCCCGTGTGCATCACGCAATTGGGCAAGTTGTGCCGGCTCGCTGTGCGCGTGCTGTTGCTGCTGTTGCTGACGAGGCGGTGGCTGCCGCTCGTCTGTGTACGCCTGCGAATCATACCGCGGCTGTTGTCGAGGATGTGCGTGCGCGTGCGCGTGGGCGTGCGTGTGTGTTGGCGGCATGGGTGCGTCTGCGTCCATGCGTGCGCGTTTGCTCGCGGGCTGGCGGTAGTCGGAAAATCCCTCCACATCCCCACTGGAATCAGCGTCCACCCGCGAGCGCGGCGGATACGACTCGCCGCCACGGCCGTCGTCGTGGTGGCGGTGTGTGTCGTGCCCGCGCTTCTGGGCAAACGCCGCCGCCAGCATTGCCAGCTCATCTTCGTCCACGTGCCCACGGTCAGCAGCGACAGCAGTGCGTGCGGGGCCGGAACGGTAGCGCCCGCGTGGTGGTGATGGTCGTGGGCGACGATGCTGCTGCTGCTGCTGCTGCCGTGCGGTGCGGTGGTCAGGACGATGCTGGTCACGACGATGGTCATAATGGCGGTGATCACCAGCAGCGGCACCACCACCAACGCCAGCAACAGCAACGCCGGTTGTTGCGCGTGCTGGTGGCGATTGTCCGCGACCATCGCGGCCATCGCGGCCGTGCACGTGTGTGCGCGCAACCCCACGACCACCACCACGAACGCCGTCACCGCGCTCGCGACTCCGGCGCGGATGCAACGGTGATCGTGACCGCGATGATGCTGCTGGTGCCAGCGATGACGATGAAGGTGGTGTTGGCGGTGGCGAAGCGGTGCGCGGTGGTGCTGTCCTTGCTGGTTCCGCTGAAGATGTTTTGGTGCTTGCGGGTCGCGTTGGTGCCCGTGGTCGTGGTGGTGGTGGTGGTGGTGGCTGTTTGGATGGGTTTGGGGGTGGTGGCGGTGCTGTTGGTGGTGGCGGTGGCGGCGGATGGTGCGGTGGTGGTGGTGGTGGTGGTGGTGGCGGTCTTGCGTATGGATAGTGGTACTGGGAGTTGGGGTGGTAGGCGTAAGGGTACGGGTACTGGTGGGGGTGGGGCTGGTGGTACGCTGGGTACGCTGGCGTGTAGGGTGGGCGGTAAGGGTGGTAGAAGCCCCCGGGGGCAGCGAGGAGGCCGTGTGCATGGTGGGGTGGATATGGGTGGCGGGGTGCCGCGACCGAAGCGGTAGGTGGTGCCGGTCGCAGGCGCGGCAACGCCCCCTGTGTTGAATGAAATACCACGTGCGGAAGTGATGAAAACATAAGATGCTCTAGGGACAGGGGCCAGGGTGGATGATGGGGAAGTGAAGCAGCACGCAGGAAACAGAAAACGGACTGTCAGATGTGCACGTGCACACGCGCAGGCCCGCGCAGGCCCACACAACACAACACAACACAACACAACACAACACAACACAACACAACACAACACAACACAACACAACACAACACAACACAACACAACACAACACAACACAACACAACACAACACAACACAACACAACACAACACAACACAACACAACACAACACAACACAACACAACACAACACAACACAACACAACACAACACAACACAACACAACACAACACAACACGACGTGTACCTCGATGCGGCGTGGGAAGAGCTGCGTGACTTTGCGGATTTGGTCCTTGACCTCAGGGCTGCACGCGTCAGCAGCATCGATGCGAATGTGTTTGCCAAAGAGGGCGACGCCGTTGAGCAGCTGCTTCGCATAGAGCGCAGATGGCACGTCTACGCAGTCCACAAACGCAAACCCGCGCGGGTTCCCCTCTGGGTCGCGTGCAATGGCCACACCGTCAACGG
>NW_004754913.1:624284-639503 GCF_000188695.1 Salpingoeca rosetta | reverse complement strand
TGTCTGTGTGTGTGTGTCTGTTGCCGTACATACGTGTCTGTCTGTGTCTGCCTCTCCGCCACTCCGCCTATATGCCTCTCTGCCTGTCCCCATGCTTTGCGCTTTCTTTCCCTCTCGTCCACCCGCTGCGGTGCTGGGCACCAACCCTCACCCCTCATTCCTTGCATCACGTCACCACGAACAGGACCTGGTTGATGATGGCGAGAGATTCATGCAAGAGTCACACATGCGGCGCCTCAACTCCATGTCCCAGGCCGTGCGCAAAGCAGAGGTTAGCGCTGTTGTGGTGGACGCAGGGGGCGGGATGACTGGAGGCTGGAGCAGCTGCCTGCGGTTTCACTTGGGGCACAAACACACGCACGCACGCACAACACAGTCAGACAAACACAGTCAGGCAAACACAGTCAGACATACACCACAACACTCACTTACTCATTCACTCACTCACTCACCCACTCACTCACTCACCCACTCACACGCACACACACACACACACACACACACACACACACACACACACACTCACTCACTCACTCACTCACACACACACACACACACTCACTCTCTCTCTCTCACACACTCACTCTCTCTCTCTCACTCTCTCTCTCTCTCTCTCTCTCTCTCTCTCTCTCTCTCTCTCTCTCTCTCACTCACTCACTCACACTCCTTCCCTCATCCACTGCACCCTGTACATTGGTGGCGCGGTGCCGTGTGCAGCAAGAGCAGCTGGTGTGGCACGAGCAGGACATGCAGAAGGCGGTGATGGAGTTGGAGGAACTTGAGCGCGGGCTGCGCATCACCACCGTTGAGCGCGGCTGACCGTGCTGCTGGTGCTGCTGGTGCTGCTGATGATGGTGTGTTGTGGTGCGTTGTGGTGCACGTAGTCCGTGGGACAAACGGATGATGATGTTGCTATGACGATGATGATGGTGGTGGTGGTGCTGGTGGTGGTGGTTGATGATGGTGTTCTTCCTTGCTACTTTATCGTTGTCTCTCTCCCCCTCTGTGTTGTTGTGACCGCGCTGGCGTGGTGCAACCAGGGAAGCACAACGGAGATGACACGATCCGAAGTTTGTTATTGCCCCTAACTTTGTCCTCGTGTGATATCATGTGTGCGTGTGTTCTTGTCTCATCATTAAACGTTTTTGTACGACCAAACGTCACGACATACACGAGCCACATGACAGGCCACACACACACACACACACACACACACACACACACACACACACAACCACGCTCAGTCTGCACACGTGTGTAAGTAAGCCCGACTCTCGTTTACTGGATGTGGGGATGACTGCTGACACGCCAAGGGAAGAAAATACAGCACAAGAAGAGGGGAAACGGGGCGGACAACAAGGGCACGCCAACAAAGCACCAACCAGCAACCAGGAACGACACCACCAGCACCAACAACAGGGACAGCAACAACGGCAACGGAGCTGCTTGCGCAGCCGCGTCGTCGCACTGCTTAGCGGTAGCGGCGCCAGTTGAGGGTGTTGCGGCGCTTCCAGGAGGCACGGCGGGAGCCACCAGTGGTCTTGTTGTACCTGTGACCATGGCCGAGACCACGGTTCTTGCGGCCGGCGGACGTGAGGGCGCGCATCTCACGGTGCTTGTGCACGTTCTTGCAGATCCAGTTGATGCGGGCATCGCGGCGGATGGCCTTGTGCGCGGGGTCAACAAGGATGACCTCGTAGTACTTGTAGGTGGCGTCCTGGGCAACCCAGTAGGAGTTGAGGACGCGGAGACCACCGCAGCGACGGCCGGCGCGCTCCTCGGCGACGCTCTGCTTGCTGCGCTGGAACTTGAGGTGGTTCACACCCTGGTTGGTGGGCTTGCCGCAAACGGCACCCTTGCTGACCTTGCGCTTGCGGCCACCACGCCTGACGCGGACGCGGTAGATGACGTAGCCCTGCTTTGCCTGCGGGGTGGGCACGTGCGTGTGTGTGTGTGTGTGTGTGTGTGTGTGTGTGTGTGTGTGTGTGTGTGTGTGTGCAAGCGTATATGTGTGTGCACATGTCGCGTGTGGTGGATTGGCATGAGTGATAGCATGGGAGCAAGGTGGAACGACACGGCACGTGCACGACGCGCGCACACGTGCAATCGCAGCACACCAAGAGCCATGTAGCAGCACCCAAGCACAGCACAGACAACACGCATCACGCCGTGAAGGTGTGTCCCACATCTCCACAACATCACGCGCACAACGGCGGTGCCGCTGCAAGCACCACAAACAGCACATCACACAAAGACATAGCACAGACACAAACACGTAGCACAGACACGCCACAGCATGAGACACAGGTGCACAAGACAGGCCGCCATTTGGCATTGTGGCTGGCTGGCTTTACCTTGTAGCCGAGGCGGCGGGCCTTGTCGGGCCTGCTGGGCTGGCTGGCACGGTGGACCGAGGTCAGCTGGCGCAGCTTCCAGGCGCGGATGCGGAGCACAAAGCGAAGCACATCGCACTGCTTGCGCTTGTACAGCTCCTCAACGTACTTGTACACACCCATCGTGTCAGCAGAGAGAGAAGTGGGGTGATAACCTTCGTTCGCAAAACAGAAATGCAGGGCACGTGTGAGGTGTGATCAGCAGCGTGGTGGTGGATGATGATGGTGTTGTGTGCAGAAGAGCGGTCACGCGTGGTGGTGTTGGTGGTCAGAGCTGCAATCGCCTCATGCGCAGCTGTGCACGGCTGCTCACGCCCGTGCCGTGCTCCAACCACACAACCAGCGCCATTGCCGCTGCCGGCAGCAGCGGCAGAAGCAGCAGCAGCAATGAAGTCTGCATCTGCCTCCCCCCCCCCTATCCCCCAACATCATCGCCAGCTTGCTCTGGAAGAGCACGTGTGCTGTGGCTGGTGCTTGTGTTGCTGCTGCGGCTCATCTTCTCCGTCGAGCACACAAGTTGTCGCGTGGGCTGATGGTGCTGCATGCTCCACGACGCTCCACGCCACCCGTACACGAGTAGCATCGGCCGTGCACACCCCAGCAGTGATGGAGACAACCACCACCACGCACAACCACCGTGGGCGAAGCACCACGCTCACGCTCGCTTCGTTCATCTCCCTCCACTTCGCACACACACACTATCCATCGCCGCACACTCAACTCGAGGGCTCACCTGCGGTCAGGAAGAAAAAGGCATGCGACAGGAGGCGATAAAAACTCCAGCACACGCCACGAACAAAACTCAGAATGTGCCAAACTGCGCATTTACGTTCATCAGCCATATCTTCGCATAATCGTCAGAACTTGAACCAGCCAACACACAAACAAGCAGCAACCACCGCTTCGTCTGACGCTCACCGCACACACTCGTCACACAGAGCCATCATCATGGGTGAGTGTATGTGTGTGTATGTGTGGTTGCTTGTGTGTGTGTGTGTGTGTGTTGTTTGTGGTTGTGTGCTGTTTGTGTTGCCGCATGATGAGCACCCGCGCTTGAAACTGCACGCGTGATCCTCTCGGCTTGCTTTGCCTCAAACTCATACTGTCGCGTGTCTGCAATCGCAGGAGCACGAACGCCAGCGACAACGTCGCTTGCAGTTGCCGCCGTGCTTGCCGTGCTGGCATTTGCCAGCTTGCAGCTGTTTGCAGACACCTTGCGTGAGAGCAAGGTAGGCACCATCGGTGCCGGCTTTGTCTCGTCCCTCATCTACATTATGACCCTCACCGCCATCAACAACATCGAGTGCTCAGTCTTTGGCTCAAACTACCAAGCAGGAATCTTCCCCGAATGTACGTGTGCACATGTGAGCGAAAATGAAGGGAAAGCAAAAGGAGGGTCAGAGAGGGTTTGGCAAATGAGGCTGTGTATGCGTATGTGTGCATGTGTCTGTGTTGTGTGTCTGTCTGTGTCTGTGTTGCGTGTCTGTATCTGTGTTGTGGGTCTGTGTCTGTGATGAGGTGCGCTGCGCTGTGTTGTGGGTCTGTGTCTGTGATGAGGTGCGCTGCGCTGTGGTGTGTTGGATGGATCAGTCGTCGGATCCAGTGTTGGATGTGTCAGCGTGGTGGCTGAGATGTCACTGAAAAGGACACGCCACCGAATGTGGTGTTAACTGCGCAGCTTAGGTTGTGATGGCTGCCGATGGTGTCTCATTGAGGCTGCTGCAGTTGTGACTGTTTTGCCGTTTGCTCAGCCATCACCCATTGTGCATGTCCTGCAGGTGTGCTGGCCTTGTTTGTGGCCATGGCGTGTGCAGCAACGATTCACGGTGTCAGCGTTACAACTTGGTACGAGGCGTGTTTTGTGTCCGTGTCTGCATGTGTGCGGCAGTGAACAACGGGTCATGTGTTGTGGCTACGTGTGCACATGTGTCCGTCTGTCTCTGCCCACCTGCCCATCTATCTCCCAGTGGGTGTCTTCACGAATATGCTCGCGTGCTTCTGGGTGCCTGATGATGTTTGTCCTTTTCACCCGTGATGTGGCAACACCCACAAACACTTCGCACTGGCTCACACATACACACACATGAATACACACACACACACATGTACATGCTTTCTTTCTCCTCCACACTCACGCTCACACTCCCTTGCTTTTTCCCCCCGTCCCCTTTTTACACACGTATTCACGCAGCTTCTTGTTCAGCTGTGGGCACACGTTCTTCCTCAACCGACTCTCCACACAACTGTACAGCTCAAGAAAGCAATAAACCCCTCCCCCCATCCACACGCGCACGCGCACGCGCACATCCACACGCAGGCCTGTTTGTGCTGCTGCGTCTCCGGCGATGTCGTGTTGCTCTTCACTCTCTCTCTGTTCTCCCTCCTCGTTATTTCAAGCAAAGCATCAAGCAAGTGCCGACCAACCATCAACCACCAAGCAAGCAATTCAAAGAAGTCCACCAGCAACAGTCAAATCCCACATCCAACACCTCATCATCCAAACACCTCACACAACCACAGAGCTGCGATGTGGGAGGTGATGCTGGCTGCAGCGTGCTGCTGTGGGTGGGCTTCGTCGCCCCGGCAACAGGCAAAGCTTGACCTCAAGAACAGCCTGCTGGTGGCCGTGCACGGCAGCAGCAGCGCACATGAAGGCGCGGGTGTTCCGCTGAAGCAGCACAGCAAGTCGTTTGTGATCGGCGTCAACGCCGCCTGTCGACCTGATGGTGCCCGCGCTGCCGCTGCTCGATGCACTGAACGCATCCGCCACAGCCATGCCCAGTGGCCCTGCCGACCTCACTGCGCTTGCGTCCGTCGATGACCTGACCAGGTGCTTTGCGCACCACTTTGCGCAGGGCGCTGCGGCCGAGCGCTTCTTTGCCGACGCTGAAGTCTTCAACGCCATTGTCAGCGCTGCGAGGTCCCTTCCGCAGACGGTGGCTTTCACCGGCGGCAACGCCGCCCTCATGGCGGACTTCCTGGCAGCAGCAGACACGCGGGAGCACCGGCACGAGGTGATTCTTGCGGCCAGGGTGGGCCCGCGGCTGAAGCAGCTGCTGCGCCCGGGAATCACCGTCCCAGACGAGTTTCTCGACGAGGCCGACGAGTACCACGTGATCATGGAGTACCATCGCGGGGACCAGTGGGGCGAGGCGACGGCCCCGCAGGCAAACCGGTTCATCTTCTCCCATGACCGCACCAACGCTGAGCTGCGTGCCGTGCCCACGCTTCACAAGCTAGTCAAGGAAGACAGCGGGACCTTGCACGGTACTCAGCACACCTACGTTATCTCGGGCGTGCACATGCTTGAAGGGCAGACCCCAACCGCCCAGGGCATGGCCATCAGGGTGAGTGGAGCGCTGTCTGTGTGTGTGTGTTTGTGTGTGTGTGTGTGTATCCTGTCTGTGTGTCTGTGTGTGTTTGTGTGTGTGTGTGTGTATCCTGTCTGTGTGTCTGTGTGTTTGTGTGTGTGTGTATCCTGTCTGTGTGTCTGTGTGTGTGTGTGTGTCTGTGTGTGTGTCTGCGTGTGCGTCTGTCTGTGTCTGTATCTGTCTGTGTCTGTATTTGTCTGTGTATATCTGTTTGTTTGTCTCTCTGTGCGCGTGTGCGCGTGTGCGCATGTGCGCGTGTCTCTGCCTCTCTATGTACTGCTGACGTTACTACCCTCATGACAACACCCCTAACCCATGCCCTCGCCCCCCCCCCACACACACACACACTTCTCTTCTCCTCGCTGCAGCGGCTTGAGCGGATGCTGACATCTCTGCCGCCGCAGGCGCCCGTCCACCTTGAACTCGCCAGGTTGGTTGCACAACTCACCACCGCCGACACACGTAACACTTACTGGCCCACCATATGGCTTCTTCTTCCCCCCCCCCGGGCCGTGCATCACCTTCTTCCTGTTCACGCTTACATTGTCATTGCAACCACCACAATCACAAGTACCGCTCCCACTCTCACTCCCACCACCACCCTCACTCCCACTCCCATCACCACGACTACCACTGCAGCATCAGCGATGCGACGCTGATGCGGCTTGCGGCAGCCCACCTCCTCCCGCGCGTCACCTCTCTCGGGCTCAACGAGCAGGAGCTTGCCTTCCTCCTCACCCACTTTGCGCACAGCAGTAGTGGTGGCGATAGCGACAACAGTGGTGATGACAGCAAACCGACGACGTCAGCGCGGGTGCTGCTCACGCAGCCGCTGGAAACAATTCGGCAGCTCAAGCACATCTTCGCAAGGTCTGAGAGAGGGGAACAGTGGGTGTGTGTGTGTGTGTCTGTGTGTGTATGTGTCTGTGTGTGTGTGTATGTATGTGTCTGTGTGTCTGTGTGTGCTCTTTGTGCTCCACTCTGCGTGTCTTCATCTGCGTACCCCTGTGCCAGCTCGTCCGGTTACCTGACCTGCCTTCGCACGTACATGTTATGTTGACTTGCGCTGCTTCATGGCGTGCACTTGCGCATCCAGACTTGGGCCGGACAGCCGGCTGAGCCGCATCCACTTCCACTGCCTCACCTACCACCTCATCGCCTCCCATCAAGGTACACCCTGCCTCTCCGTCGCACTGCAATACACACACACACACACACACATACAGCTCCTTTGCGCTGCGGGCTGACCTTCTTTTGCCTCCACTACACACCACCATCCGCCACTCACAACCACCACCACCACCACCAAAACAACAACCACCACCACCACCACCACCACCACCACCACCACCACCACCACCACCGCGCCTGGCAGGCCACTGGACGGGTGCTGGGACGGCGGCCGCTGCGGGGTCGCTCGCTGCCTCCCGCCGCGCATGCGAAGATCCACACATCAACGTCGCCTCATTCGACATCCTCCTCCCGCCAAACACACCCAACACGTAGGCCCCTGCTGTGTGTGTGTGTGTCTGTCTGTCTGTCTGTCTGTCTGTCTGTCTACCCCTCTGTCTGTCTACACCTCTGTCTATCTACCCCTCTGTCTATCTCCCCCTCTGTCCGTCTGTCTTCGCGGCTTTCTATCGTGTAGATGCATGCGATCCACGCTCTTCTCACACAGAACAACCCATCCTGTGCGTACCCCCATGTCCTGCTGCGTACCGCCACCAGCAACACGTGGCTGCACCGCAACGCCGTGTCCGTCAAGAAGGAGCGCATCTATGTACGCGGCGGGTCACCTTGTTGAACACGCCACCCTTTTGCTCGCTTCCTCACCGCCTCACTCCTTGCGCTCTCCCTCGTACACCACATTGTGCTGCTCATGTGTTCGTTTCTCGATTGTGCTCACCCGCCTCTTTGCTCACCACGGCATGCTGCATCTCACATTCCCTGTTGTGACGACCGCTGCCCTTGTTTTGCCGTGTGTTCAGGAGTTTGCTGTTGCGCCAGTGCTGGTGTGCAAGCGGCCGACAAAGACGGTTGGCCTTGGCGACACAATCTCCGCTGCAGGGCTCGAATACTCTGCATACCGCCCGTAGCCTCACACGACAACGGGGGGGGGGGGGCAGCACACACACACACACACACACACACACACACACACACACACACACACACACACACACACACACACACACACACACACACACACACACACACACACAAATGTCACTAGCCATGTAATGTCACATCTTGGCACGTGTGCGTGCGTGTGTAGAAGGTCACGCAATCAGTTCAAGTCACCCATATGTGTGTGCGTGTGCACAGACTCACGTCATCCATGTCGCCCTGCTTCTTCTTGGGCGCCTTCAAAGGCTTCTTCTTGCTGTTCAAAGTCAAGAAGACGCAGCAGTGCACATACATTGGGGGGGGGGGGGGGGTGGGCTGCATGTGGTGCTAACTGAAACACACAACACACAACGACCCACGACACACACACACACACACAACAGCATACATCCCCCAACGGCACACGACACACACACACACACACAACGGCATACAACACACACAGCAACACACTGCAGCATACAACACACACCAACACAGCAACAACACACTGCAGCACCCACCATCCACGCCATCACCAGAATCACTCACCCTCCCTGTCTGTTTCCTGCTGGCATCTTGGCTGGCGTGTGTTGCTTTTTTGCTCTTGTGTGCTGGCTGAGAAAATGAGAAAATGCTGAGTCAGCGATTTCCACTGTTGCGCAAGCGAAGAAAAAGGGAAAGCACAGAAACACACACCTCCCCAAAACACCCAATACGCACACCAACACTGACAGCAGAAGCAGCGCGTGCAAACAACACACACACAGGTAGCATCAACGCGTGCGCCCTCCAAACAGGTAAGGTGGAGGAGAGACAGCAGCGGAGAGAACAAGGGGGGCTTTGTTCCACCATATTGCTGTTCGCCTCGCAGTCACTCGCTCACTCGCTCGCACTCACTCGCTCGCAGTCACACGCACTCACTTCCCTTCTCTCGCACGCACGCACGCACTCCCTGCCCCCTCTCACGCGTGCGCTCGCAACGTTGTGAAGCTTGCCCCGCCGCATCCCTGCATCCAACCGCAGCCATGAGCCTTGACAAAGAGTCCATGCCGCCGTTCTCGCTGGCGGCGCCGTCGCGCTTCGACCTCAGCACTTACCTTGGCCGGGTCAAGCACTTTTACAACACCACCGACCCTTCCACCCTCCTCTACTCAAAGTCCAAGGTGTGTCTGTGTCTGTCTGTGAGTATGGGTGGGTGGATGTGGGTGGGTGTGTGGGTGGGTGTGTGTGGGTGTGTTGTGTGTCTCATTGGGTGTCTCTACTGCAAAGGTCTGCCTGTTTGTATGCGCGCGGCCCTGGGGACAGTGTCCGCACGACCACAAAACAACCACGCCAACTCACACATGTGCGCGCACAACCGACTGACAGATTATGGAGGCCAAGGCGCTGATGGAGTCATTCAAGCACGGGACTGTCGATCCCAGCGTGACCAACACGCAGCTGTGGAAGGCCCGCAAGCTGTGCGACTCTGCGCTGCACCCAGACACGGGCGAGCTCATCTTCCCGCTCTTCCGCTTCTCCGCGTTTGCGCCCGCCAACATCCCCATCGCAGCCATGCTCCTCTACCCGACAGCCAACCCGTACTTCATCATCACCGCCCAGTTTATCAACCAGACCTACAACGTCTGCGTCAACTATGCCAACCGCAACGCCTCCAGCAACATGTCCACATCCACCCTCCTCACCGGTGCGGACGTGTCTTCGTGAGAGGGCAGAGTGAAAGAAAGGCGCGTGGGATGGTGTGCGTGTGAGTGTGTATGTGTATGTGCGTGTGTATGTCTCTGTCTGCCTGTCTGTGTGTGTGTGTGTGTGTGTGTCTGTCTGTCTGTCTGCCTGTGTCTGTCTGTCGGTGTGTGTCTGTTTCCTTGTCTTTGCTTGTGTTTCTGTGTCTACGTCTGTGACATCTCGTGCAACCTGCTTGTGACCTGCGCGTGTGAATGACACGTTTCTCCACCTCTGCCATTGCCGTTGCTGCCGCTGTTTGCTTGTCCAGCGTATGGTGCCGCCGTCACGTCGTCCTGCGGTCTCGCCCTCGGGTTCGGAAAGTACGTTCCACGCTGCCTGCACGCTCACACAGCACCTGTCCATGACCATGTGTTGGCGCCCTTGATTGTATACACTTGTCACAGAACTGCTCCTCCTCAGTGACTACATTTTCCCCCTTAACACACACGGACTCACTCGCACGCACAACACTCACACGCTCACGATCACTACCACTCACACACCCACGCCCTACCGTGCGCGCGTGCCCTGCAGGATCAGCCGCATGCTTGCCGCGCGGGCTGGCGGGTCGCCCTCACCGCTCATGGTCGCCGCACAGCGCGCCGTCGTCCCGTACCTCGCAGTCGTCGGTCAGCTCGTGGTGGGCGTGGGGGCGTGGGGGGCGTGGGGGCGTGGGGGGCGTGGGGGGTAGTGTCTTGCTTGTGTGTGCTTGTGTGGGTGTGGGTGTGGGTGTGGGTGTGTGGGTGTAGTGTAGTGTAGTGTAGTGTAGTGTAGTGTGTCGTGTGTCGTGTGTCGTGTAATGTAGTGTAGTGCTGTGTGGTGTGTGTGTGTGCATACATGCGTGTGTTCTTGCATGTGAGTTGCGCGGTGCCAAACTCCTCGCCATCTCACCGCCTCCCGGCTCGTTGTCTTGGACAGGTGCTGGTATTGTGAACTTGCTCTGCATTCGCCAGACGGAATTCAGCGAAGGCGTCACCGTCTACTCCGAGTACGCACGCACGCACGCACACACTCGCATGTGTTCGTATTGCGTTCAGCAGGCTGTGGTGCACTGATGGTGGTACAGCGGTGGCGGTGATGCAAAGATGGTGCTGGTGGCATGCGCTGTGCTGCTGCTTTGCGGTCACAATAATTGAACACAGCTCACATACCGACCATCAACTGCAACCATACACATGTATGCACCCCCCCCCCCCACCAAATGTATATTGCCATACTCCCTGTCTCTGTGCGTCTGTGTGTCTGTGTGCCTGCCTCGCCCCCGGCCACCCCTCGCCACCTCGTCCCTCCGTGCATCAGGGGTGGTGAGGATCTCGGCAAGTCGGTCGTTGCCGGTCGCGATGCCCTCAAGAAATGCTCCATCGTCCGCGCCCTGTACGTGCCTGTGTTTGTCTACGTGTGTCTTTGTGTGTGTGTGTGTGTGTGTGTGTGTGTGTGTGTGTGTGTGTGTGTGTGTGTGTATGTCTGTCTGTCTGTCTGTCTGTGTACGTGTGTCTGAACTCCTCTGCCTGTTGTGCTAGCTGCCCCTTTTTTCCCCGCAAGCGCTCACTGCTCCACCCCACTCCTCCCCGCCTCCCGTCTTCATTTGCGTTCGCACATGTCAGGTGGTGCATCCCCATTTGCTGCCCGCCGCTGATCATGTCTCTCGTCGACAAGGTGTGAGACGCTGTTCATCTGTGTTGTGTGTGTGTGTGTGTCTGTGTGTTCATCTGTGTGTTCATCTGTGTGTTGTGTGTCTTTGAGTGTGTGTGTGTGTGTTGTTCTGCATGTGGCGTCTGTTTATCTGCTTGTCTGTCTGTCTGTGTGCGTCTGTCGTGCGCAGGTGCATTCATTTTCATTTTTCACGCGGCGAATTCATGCCCTCCTCCCCTTTGCCGCTGCAGGTGAAGGTCATCCGTCAGAATCCGCGTCTTCGTTTCATCGCTGAGCTCGTCGTCATCGGCGCTTCGGTGAGAGCACACACACACACACACACACACACACACACACACACACACACACACACACATTCACGCACACACACACACATTCACGCACACACACACACATTCACGCACGTACACATTCACACACGTACACATCCACACATGCACACATCCACCCATTACCAGGTTGGGTTTGGCGTGCCGCCGGCGCTGGCTGCATACCCGCAGCGGGACAGCCTGCCCGTGACGGCAATTGAGTCACGATTCCACAACCTGATTGACGAGAGCGGGAAGCCAATCGACCGTGTCTACTTCAACAAGGGCCTCTGATGATGATGATGATGATGATGATGATGATGATGATGATGATGATGATGATGATGATGATGATGATGATGACGATGACATGAATCGGGTGACAGCCCCGAAGTGAGTGGCCAGGCTCATTTGGCTCGTTGGGGGTGAGTGTTGTTGGGCTGTGTATGTGCATGTGTGACAACAGTATCAGGTGTGCCTATTTCTATCCTACTTGTTTGCTCCCCGCCCCCCTCGAAGTCTCGACCTCTCCCTTGCTGATACTGTGATGTGACATGATGTGAAGGATATCAGCAGTTGTTTCCAACAAGTATGTTTGAATTGACAAGCTTGTGCGCGCGCGCGCGCGCGCGCGTGTGTGTGTGTGTGTGTGTGTGTGTGTGTGTGTGTGTGTGTGTGTGTGTGTGTGTGTGTGTGTGTGTGTGTGTGTGTGTGTGTGTGTGTGTGTGCAGTCTTGATCGCTTCCCTGCTACTGTGTGGGCTTTTCCCATTTTCAAAGGCACCCAGAGTCGTGCGTGTGTTGTTGCATCATATGTAAATGCCTTGATACTCGTTCACATACATACACGCATACACACGCGTGCAAATGCTGTCATGACATGACAATGGTTGAATCGGTTAGAACTGAAAAGCTGTGCAAATAACACACTGGTGGTGAGAGATTTAGAGGTTTAGGAAGAGGACAAGCCGAAAATAACCAACTGTATGCCGCCCTCCACACACGTATTACACATCACATCATGCAGCGGTGCGCTAGCTGTCTGAGTCACTGCTGTCGTCGGATGACGAGTCCGCCAATACGGAGGAGGAGAAGGGCGGTCCACCCTGCCCGCGCACAGACCGCGCCGCTGCTGGTGTTGGTGTTGGTGTATGGGGGGTGGCGGTGGCCTGCCGGGTTGCAACCTGAACAGTGGATCGTCAGCACACAGTCATGCGTGAGACATGAGGGATGCAGGGCACAAGCCCAAGCTTAGACCCGAACGTGCGCATAGACACGCACACACATACGCATCTACACACATAAGCATACACGCATACACACGCACGCACGCACACACACACACGAACACGAACACGCACACACACACACGAACACGAACACGCACGCACACACCAACACACACGCACACACCAACAGGCACGCACGCATGCACACACACGCACACACCAACACACACGCACACACCAACACGCACACACCAACACATGCGCACGCACCTTGCGCTTTGCTGCCTTTGGCGGGTGCGCGCCGAACTTTGGCGACGGCGGTGACGCTGGGCGCTTCCCTTCGATATGGGGCGGCGTGTGCTCTTCCGAGTTGCTCACTTCTGCTGCCGACGATCGCGGTTTGCGCTCGGATATGGGATCGGGACGCAACACCGCCTCCCCGCCCGCGCTGCGCTTGTACTTGACGCTCACATCCTTGATGAAGCGGTCCAGCACAAAGCACTGGCGCCCTGCATCAAACCGGCACAGGTACGTCTGCAGCGGTGGTGGTGGTGATGATGGTGGTGGTGGTGGTGGTGGTGGTGGTTGAGAGGGTGAGGAAAGGACGTCAAAGTACGGATAGAGGTGAGACCATGTAAACACGCGGGGTAAATCAAAACATGGACAACAGTGAACTGGCTAGCAAGCAACAAGCCCAGATGATCCCGCACACACACATCAGCACACACACACACACATCAGCACACGCACACACACACACACACATCAGCGCACATCAGCACACAAGGACCCATCTGCATGCTGACATACCGTGCTGTTCTTCATGTTGCCAAACATGTTGACTGTGGTGTCATTGTCACCGCCAAACTGCATGTGCACGTTGCCTCCCTCGTCACCATCTCCGATCTTGATTACACCCGATGAACTCGCCGACGCCGGCTTGAAATCATCTGCACAACGCACATGCGAGTGCGCATGTGAGTGTGCAGGCGGGTAGAAGCATCATGCTGATCATCCCGTGCCAAATCCCGCCACTCCAACAGACATACACACACACACAATGATGAACGCACACGCACGCACACACTCTCTCTCATGCACATCACATTACACCACCTCCACACAGCGCTTAGCTCCTTGCCCCATCTCTCCGCTCCTTCGTCTCCACCACCCGCCTCTCCAAGCACCTTACATCTCAAGAGGATTGGTTCATCGGCGTCTGTTGGCTTGAGAAATGTGTCCCCGAGAACGACCTCATATTCCACATCCGGCTTTGGTCCATCACCAGTGCTATTGCTGCTGCTGCTGCTGCTGTTGCTGTTGCTGCTGTTGCTGTTGTTGGCGGTGGCGCCCTTGCTGCGCTCGTCATGCTCTCCAATACAACCCCAAGGGCCTCCCTTGTTGTTTTTCCTCCCAACCAACCAACTCCAACCAACTCCAACCACCACAGTGTGCACGCTGCTGCCTCCCACGAACACACACACACACACACTCCGCGTCAGCTCTTGCTTCGTCTTGTTGTCTTTTGCTTGGTCGCGGCGACTTTCCTCTTTGGGCTGTGATTGCGGAATAATGAGTGATATCTTCAACCAATTATCGCGTGTATATGACTTGCCGCCACACATATCCCCGCGCCACTGCACACAGCATCACTCTCCTCTCCTCTCCTTCCGTCTGCACCTCGCTTGTTGAGGTTGAGGTGTGTTTGTTGTTGTGGTTGTTCTCGTTGTCGTTGGTGCTGATGTTTGAATGGTTGAGATGTGTGAGGAGGCTGCTGGGTTCAGGTCATGCTGCCACTGTTCAGTGCTTGCTGGCTGGGGGATTTCTGTCGTGTGCGCTGCGTGTGCGCTGTCGCTGCGTGTGTGGCGCTCTTCTTGACACGAGGCACTGACAGGTTGTACCTTTTCCCCTCTCTCAAACACACAGCCAGTGCTTGCTTGAGCCTTGAAGGATCCATCGCATCGCGCTGATGGCCAGCGGCAAGGACGTCGTTGGCCGCATTGTGGCCGTGGACCCCGACGCAGTCTACAAGGCCTGCCCACACTGCTTCAAGAAGTTGTTGCCCGATCAAGGCTGGTACGTGACTCTGTGTGTGCGCGCGCGCCTGTGTGTGTGTGTGTGTGTGTGTGTGCGCGCGCGCCTGTGTGTGTGTGTGTGTGTGTGTGTGTGTGTGTGTGTGTGTGCGTGTGTGTGTGTGTGTGCATGTGTGTGTGTGTGCGTGTGTATATACCTGTGGTCTCAGTGTTTGCATACCTGTGTACGCCTTTTGTAGCTTGCATGCACATCTGCTTGTCGGGATGTGACGCTACTTCACTGCCTTCTTCTTCCCAATGCAAGCATGCATGTGCGTCATGCGTCGAGTGTCTCGCCAGCTGCTCATGAAAAAACAATTTCTTTTCTGCACACTCTAACACACACGCACACGCAAACACC
>NW_004754913.1:618376-623677 GCF_000188695.1 Salpingoeca rosetta | reverse complement strand
CAGCAGCAGCAGCAGCAGCAGCAGCAGCAGCAGCAGCAGCAGCAGCAGCAGCAGCCACCGCTTCGGTCATGCGCATCATCGACATCATCATCAGCGTCATCGACAACATCATCGGCATCAACATCAACAACGACATCGACTGCCACTGCTGTGTCGCATCAGGAGACCGAGGAGAGACAACACACGCCCACCAACGCCAACGTGCACGAACACACACGCAAACACGAACAGCAACAGCAGCAACATCAACACCAACGCGAAGCAGTGGCTGGTCAGGCGCCAACACACGATAGTGGTGGTGGTAACGGGGACCCATCGCCCGCTGCAGCGCCGTTGCCCGGGGCGGCAGCCAACACCACAACCACCAGCACGCATGGTGATGATGGCGGTGGTCATGGTGGTGATGATGGCGGTGGTGGTGGCAGAGCTGAGAGCCGGAGCAGCAGCTGCGACATGAGCGTATGCAGTGCTCAGGGCGACACAGAGGCCGCCCCTGCTGGTGGTGGCGGTGATAATGAGACGGCGCGCCAGCCTAAGCAACGACAAGAAGAAAGAGGAGCAGGGGAGCAACAACAACAACAACAACAACAACAACAACAACAACAACAACAACAACAACAACAACAACAACAACAACAACAACAACAACAACAACAACAACAACAACAACAACAACAACAACAGCGGGAGGAGGAAGAAGAGAGGCCTGATCTCGCCACCAAGCGTGCAAAGGTTGGCGTCACCAACCAAGACGGTGGTGGCGGCGACAAGCACGTCGGCACTCCCGCCCACGAGGAAGCAACACACAGCGCTCAGGCGCAGCAGCCACCATCATCACAGCAGCCACCATCATCACAGCCCTCGTCGCAGTCGTCTATGCTGTCTGAGCGGGTGCTGGTTGAGGCGGCGGAAATGGCATCGGCAACGGCATCCCCGCTGGCAACACTCGTCACCGAGCAGCACAACCGCCTGCGCTTGCTGCAGAGTGTACTGACAAACGCACAGCGCATTGTGAAGCAGGTGGAGAAGACGCCTGTGCACAGCAGTGGTGGTGACGACAATGATGGCGACAATCACAGCCATGACAGTGCTGGCAGTGATGCTGGCAGTGATGGTGGCGGCGGGGGCGGTGGTGATGATGATGATGATATTGATGATGACACGGATGTGCCAACACAAGGGGAGCCAAGCTTTGGCAACATGTCCGGTTCTGCCCTTGAGCTGCTGTCATCGTCACTTCTGCATCGCGGTTGCCGCCGCAACAGCATCAACCCCAACAACACCAGCAGCGGTGGCAATGGCGCAAGCAGCAGTGTTGGCGGCAGCCCTCCGAAACATTCCGCAGTGCACAACACCGCAACACCACGTGAGGCTGTTACAGAGGCACCCGAGGGTGACGTTGCGCATAATGCCACGACAACAGCGAGCGCAGTGGCGCTTGCGCCTGGCGATCCGAGCCCTAAGCGAAGCAAACAAGGAGATGCATCACCACGTGCCACAACCCCTGGAACAACAGCGACAGAAACAGAGGGAGCAGCCGCAGCAGAGGCAGCATCAACAACAACTGCCACCTCCACCATGTGCACCCCGCAACACCAGCAACGACACCACCACTATAACCACAGTTCGCAAGGGTCCGTACCAGGCACGGCGTCCACGCGCAACACGACGATGCGAACAACCATCACGACACCCTCGCTGTTTTCGCCCAATCTCAGCCAGGAAACACCCTCTGCATCACCGTCACCGCAGCCATCACAATTGCAACACATGAGCGCTGACGCCACGCCCACGAATGACCGCGTCCGTGCAAGGCGCGCACACACACGCACGCGGCGCAGTGATGATGATGATGATGAAGATGATGATGATGACGACGACGACGATGCTGATGGCGATGCTGATGATGACGACGACGACGATGCTGATGGCGATGCTGATGATGACGACGACGACGATGCTGATGGCGATGCTGATGATGATGATAACATTACCCCACACCTGACACGTGCAGACAAGCAGCAACAACAACAGCAGCAGCAACAACAGCAGCAACAGCGCCCTCGCGTGCTGCATCGGCGTCGGGGTCGACATGTGGAGGCGCTGCCGTTCCCGCGCGATTTCGACGACTCGCCAGCGAAACCAGCCGTGGCCGCACCAACCAAGGACAAGAAGGCGAACGGGGAGAGAGGGGAGGGAATGTGTAACCAGGACGATGGAGCCGGTGATAGTGGTGAAAAGACAGGTGACGTGAGCAACAACAACACCAGCGGCAGCAGCAGCGGCAGCAACAACAACAGCAACAGCAGTCACAACACTGGTCTCACCAACAAGTGTGACGATGCTGGTGAAGATGCGATGGATCAGCAGGAGAGGAAGGAACACAAGCAGCACCAGCACCAGCACAAGCAGCACCAGCATGGCGATGGTGAAGCGAAGGAAGGGCAGACAGCGAAGAGGCGCAGTGATGCCTTGCCAAACAGGACACCCGATGCTGCTGCCACCGCAGCGCACCTGCATTCATTGACGACCACAGCAGCGACAGCGGCAGTGACAAAGACACCAGAGGCAAGGGTGGTGCGCAACGAGACAACAGGCGGTCAAGCAACAGATCAGCCAGGCATTGACGCCGTCAGAAGCACACACGCAGCGCCACCAACGCCAACAGACAACGATAACGCGGTATCGCTGGCCTCGTCGCTGCGTGCGTTTCTGGAGTGCATCGAGTCGTCTTCATGCGTTGACAGCGGGCCGCCGGCGCTGCAGTGGCTCGGCGGCGCCGCCAACGCACGCGAGATTCGTCACCTCTTGCACACGGCGCTGGCACACGTTAAGCTTGCACTGGCAGTGGGGGCAACACAGCCCGGCAGCGATGGCGCCACGCACGCGATGATGGGTACACCTGAGGCCACGCCATGCACCACAGCGCGGTTACGGGTGGCTGGAGCACCAGCAACACATGCCGCATCAGCCATGTCTCCGCACCCACACGCAACACAGCGCACACCGCAACAGCAGCAAACGCCAGCAGCTGCAAATTCGCCCTTCCCCCCTCTCCATCCAACACCAAGCCTTCTCTCGCCACCGCGGCACATGCCACTGCCAAGCCCGCTCGGGTCCAACAGCAGCAGCAGCAGCAGTGCGGCTGTTCGTGGTGGGTGGCGCTCGCGTGCTTCGCATGGTCTGCCGGCACTGCTGTTTGATGACGACGACAACAACACCGCCGACAGTGCGCCGCAGCGCTCCGCTGGTCAGGCCACGCACCCACTCACGGACACACCCGCAGCCATCACCTCGTCCTCGGGTGTGCGTGCACAGCACAGCGCCGGGTTGTCTCCATTGGACGCCGCGTTGGCAGTGTGGGATGGCGCAGAGACACGCACACGCGCATACGGTGACAACACGCCTGGTGCCGGCGTGCTGATGGAGGTGAACATTGACAACGTCAGCCTTGATCTGGGTGTTTGCGGCGGCGGCGGCGGCAACAGCAGCGCACACACACGCGAAGCCGCTGCCGGCAGAGATGCGCGGGATTTTGGTGCGGACACGCTGTTTGCAGACGACGCTCGGATGATTACGGCGGAACTTGGCGAGAGCGATGCCGGTGGGCGAAGCAGTCGGCTGAGCATGGATCTCTCTATGTTCAACACGCAGCCGCTGGGCAGTGGTTTGAGCCGGGGGCCGTCGCCACCGCTGTTCCCCGTCAACGACAGCGACCTGGACCTGGCAGACTGGATGGCTCTTGCCATGCAAGAGCCGCCTGGGGAAGCAGACACCACTGTTGCCGCTGCTACTGCTGCACACAGTAAAGCGGGAGGAAGCACCGCAGCCACGAGCAACGGCAACAGCGACCAGGGCAGTGCCACTGCACAAGATGGCGATGGTGCCCGGGACAGCGACAACGACGACGGTAGCGCTGGTGATGCTGCCACTGATACTGACGATGATGATGGTGACGATGATGATGGTGACACTGGTGACGGGGCGGGTGTCTCAGAAGAGCGGAGGCGCTTGAAGATGAACGGAGGCAAGTTCCCCTCCTCACCGCCCGCCACCAAAGACAAGACGTCTCGCCGCTCACCGGTTCGGCGGAGTCGGCGGTCCAACAAAGGCCGTCGCTACTCCTTGTGGGTCGCTGGTGACGATGTTGTCGACCTCACACAGTCACCGGACAATGAGCCCACCACTACCTCAGTCACACCCGGCAGCAAGGGCAGCAAGGGCAGCAGCAGCAGTGGCCAGAAGAAGGCGAGAGGTGCTTCTGCTTCGACAGCAAGTTCATCTGCAAGGAAGGCCAGTCGCTCGGCGAGCAGGACGGCCGCAACCTCCGCGGACCACGGCCACGACAATGCTGCCGATGCTGATGATGACGTCGTTGTTGTTGTGGAGGAAAGCTCGAGCAGTACCAACAGCAGCAGCACCGCTAGTGGCCGCAGCAGCAGCAGCGGTAGCGGCAGTAGTGGCGGTGATCGTCATGTGCAGAAGACGAAACTCACCGGCAAGGCAGCGCTCGGCAAGCAGATGGCGATGGAGCGAGCGCGCGCGCATCCGCAGCGCCGCCGCTCAGGACGCCAGACAGATAAGGTGGTCGATGAAAAGGGCACGCCGCGTGGTGGAAAGCAAGGCAACGGCGGGGCTGGGAAACCGAGTGCAGCCAGCACGCCCAGCAAACAGCGCCAGTCCGGACAGAGCAAGCGACAGAGCAAGCGCCAGCGGCAGAGGCAGAGGCAGAGGCAGAAACAACGGCAAAGCCAGCAGCAGCGCGTGGAGTTGAGGCCATTGCACGAGCAGCGCGCGTTTGAGAATGAGTCAGACAACGATGACGCCAACGATTACGGCGCTGACGGCGGCGCACAGCAGGAGGAGGAGGAGGAGCCGCAGGACGGCTTTTTCGAGGTGCGTGCACATATGCATGCAGCTGGCTCTGTGTGTGTGTGTGTGTGTGTGTGTCTGTGTGTGTGTGTGTCTGTCTGTCTTGCTGGCTGGCTGTTTTTTGTCTGTGTCTGTGTCTGTCTGTCTGTCTGTCTGCCCGTGTCTGTATGTGTGTGTGTGTTGCTACTCGCCACATCTGGCGCTTACCTTGCTTTGCTTGTTTGGTTGTTTGTTTGTTTGTCATCTCAGGTTGAACGGATCTTGCGCTACGTCATTTTCGCTATGGATGACACAGACAAGCCGGGCCTTTTCTATGAAGTCAAGGTGTGTGTGTGTGTGTGTGTGTGTGTGTGTGTGTGTGTGTGTGTGTGTGTGTGTGTGTGTGTGTGTGTGTGTGTGTGTGTGGTGTGGTGTGGTGTGTGTGTGTGT
>NW_004754913.1:603197-615697 GCF_000188695.1 Salpingoeca rosetta | reverse complement strand
CCTGTGGAGGTGGCCGAGGCTGTGGATAAAAGCCATGCCGCATGCAACGTCCTGCATAAACGCCACTTTCAAGTCCCAGGCATCCATCCCTTCCCGTGCGCTGGTAAGCGACACGTGGACATCATTGTCCTTGTCCTCGGCAGCCGAGGTGAGCTCCACGTCCAACCACGCGCTGCCCGCGCGATTGCGCTCGCTCGCTACGGATTGGCGCGCCTCCCCGCTCCTGCGAAGGGCGCCGTTCACGGCATCCACGAAGCTGTCGTGGCCCTCACTGCAAATCAGGTCGTGCAAGGACCCGAGGGCCACGTACTCCAAAACGAGGAACGGGCTTCCGTCCAGGGACCGGCGCCCAGCTCCGAAAAACCGGACCAGATTCGGGTGGCGCGTGCGCTGCAGAAAATCGACCTCCTTCTGGAACTCCTGCAGGCTCTCTGCGAGCTGGATCTGGTCACTCTTGAGCACCTTCACGGCAACAACCAGTGTGTCCCAGCGCGCCTTCCACACGTCACCGGCAGCGGTGTCGGCGCTGATGCAGGTGAGAAAGTCGAGCTCGTCCTCGGGGATGTCCCACGCGCGCTTCAGCTCAAACACCTCTTCCTCTCGCTCCTCCAACAGGCGCTGGTTCAAGTCGCGGTCCTTCTTCAGCCGACGGATGCGCTTCACGTGGCACTCGTAGTACCCAATGACCGCCACGTTCGTCAGCACGACAGCAAGCACGATGCCGGCAATGGCGCCCGGTGAGAGAGACTTGCCCCGCCTGACGCAGTGGCCTTCCGAGGCCTTGCGGTGGTCGCGTGCACACGCGCAGTCGTACGTGAAGAAGAGAGCGGTGTCCTGGCCCACCCACGTCGTGGCGCTGAGCTGCTTCCCCAACACTGTCTTCAGGGAACATGTGACCGGCATGTTGTCGGTGAGGAGCGTGGTGACCACCTGGGTCTGCTTGCCCTCGGCAGGGTTCCTGCCAAACGTCGCCTCGCCACTGTCCACGCCGATGCGGAACGTGCTCACGGCATTGCTCAGCGTCTTCGGGTCGATAATCTGGTTGTTGGAGATGTCAATGAGGTTCGCTCTGCCCATGCACTTGCTGACAATGTCGTAAAACGACTCGATGCCGCTTCTGATGCGCACGTTGTTCATGAACAGGCGGCTTGTGCCAATTGTCGTGCACAGCTCACGCGACCACTCGCCAACGGTGGAGTTGGTGACATCGAGCGTGTGCACCAGGGGCGCCTTGAGCATGTCTAGCTGTGGACACCTGGACACGTCCAGAATGTCGGCGTCAAACTCCAGTGTGACGGCTCTCAGGGTCGGGCTGCGTGCCAGCAGCACGTTGTCAAAGTCCACGCTAAACGCAGGTGGGCACAACTCTACCGTGGAGAGGGATGTGTTGAGGAGGGCGAGGTTCTCCACCTCCGAGCTCAGCACACTGCACATGTGGGTGATGTTGAATGTGTGGTCGGTGAAATCGGGCCCTGTGAGGCGCAGCGACACCAGCCCCTGCGAGGAAGGCACAAGCTTGCGCAAAATGTTGGGTGGTGCGACCATGTTGTCCAGGGACAGCACTTCCAGGCTCGGCAGGTGCACTGGCGCCTCGGGCACCCTGACTGTGGAGTGCATGAAGCTGTCAGTGGACAAATCGAGAAGCTGAAGCCGCGCGTTGTTGCGGAAGGCCTCGAGTTCAACAACAGGGAGGGCGTGGTTGGTGAGGAACAAGGCTGTGAGGTTTGGCATGCTGCTCACTTCGGGCATGCGTGTCAGGGAGACGTTGTACAGGCCGAGGTTCTCCAGATGCGGAAGGCGGAAAGGAAACGTCTTGAGCTGGCTGGAGTCCAGCGCAAGCTCAACCAGCGGCAGCTGCACGTTTTCCCCTGAGAGATCGGGGATTGAGGCTTCATGGATGCGCTCGTTGTTGTTGACCCAGAGCAGGCGCAGGCGCGGTGTGTGGGTAAGCGTACCGCTGGCAATGTGCGTGATGTCGTTGTGGTCAAGGAACAGCTGCTCCAGAGCAGAGAGGCCGGCAAGTGCGTCGCTGCCGACGTTGACGAGCCTGTTATGGTTGAGCCTTACGGTGTTGAGCGTCGTCAGCGCGTCCATGGCGTTGGGTGGGAGGGTGGTGATCTGGTTAAACCCCAGGTTCAACGTGTGGAGCGAGGGCAGGCGGTCGTGGGTGAGGGCCTGTGGAAGCTGGGTGAAGCTGTTGCTGCTCACGTCCAACCACCCCAGACGAGCCAAAGGCGTGAGGACACCGGGGCTGAGCTGCCGGAACGCATTGCTTGCAAGCACAAGCACCTGCAGGCGTGACAGGCCCTCGAACACGCGGGTGTCAAGGGATGTCAGCCCATTGCTGCGGAGGTCGATGCTGAACAGCTCCTGCAGCGTGTTGAAGGCCGCGTGGTGCACGGCTGTGATTCGGTTACGATCCAACAGCAGCACCTCCAGGTTTGACAAGCCTTTGAACACGTCTTCTGGGATAACGGAGATGCGGTTCCCGCCCAGGTTGAGCCGCCAGCACGACGCCAGGCCCACAAACACGCTGTGGTCCACGCGGTGAATGCGGTTGTCCGTGAGGTCCAGCGTTTGAAGGCGTGAGAGGTTGGCGAATGTCTGGGGCTCAATGGCGAGGATGGCATTTTCCTGCAAGGAGACGGCGCTGAGCGCTTCCAAGCCCACAAACTGCACGGCGGAGAGGTGCGCGATACCGTTGCCAACGAGGTTGATCTTGCGAAGCGCAGTGAGGCTGTGGAACAGCGTGGGTGCGACGCTGTCGATGCCACACCGTGATAGGACAATGTCGGTGAGGGCGCCGGCAAAGGAGTATGGCTCTGTGACGTTTGGGACGGGGCGAAAATGCGTGCGCTTGAGTGTGTTGAGTCGCAGGTCACGCCCGCGAACTTCAGAGAGGTTGGGCATTGAGTTGAGCCATGTGAAGTCAAATCCACCGCGCGTTTCGAGCCAGTTGAGCTCCAGCACGCGCACGCTCTGCCATGCCTTGGCGGCAAAGAGCTGGCTCAGGGCCCACGACGGCACGGGCTCCGGCACGCGCTGCCAGCCGCGAATGGAGAGGCGCTCGAGGAGTGGCAGGCTTCGATCTAGGCTTGAGGTGTCGAGCGTTTGGGTCTGCAGAGCGTCCCTCAGGTCCAGGTTTACATCAATGGTGATCTCGAGGAAAGTGGTTTCAGTGGCAGAGAGCACACACACGCCATCCAGGAGGTCAGCGAGGGCGCAATTCGTGTCGATGGTGCGGTTGTCGTGGTGTGGGCGTGGGTCAACGTTGCGACTGGGCCCAGAAGAAGAGCCGGGACCAGGGCGGTTGTTATCACTGTTGTTGCTGTTGTTGTTGTTATTGCTGTCGTTGTTGTTGGACAGGGCATGGGCGTCTCGGCGGATGCGTGCGCGGCGTTCCTGCGGCAACAGCGGTGCTGGGGTTGGTCGTCCCTGAGACCGTAGGCGTGAGCTGAAGCGATCATGATGACTGGAGAGGTACCGTTTTGTGCTCTCAGTAGTTTCGTGGTTGACGGTGGTGGCGGCGTTCTTGGTGGGGGCATTGTCAACGACAGCAATGACAGGCGCATTTGTGGGGGTGTTGTCATTGGCGTGGTTCGTGCTGCCGGTGATGTGCTGATGGCTGCGGCGAGTATCGAAGTGAACATCATTATCGCTGTCATTGTTTGCGTTTCCAGGACGATTGCTGGGGCTGGTATTGGGTTTGTTGTACGGTTGTTGGTGTTGTTGATGTTGCGTCCTGCGATACAGGTGTTGCTGTTCGGCACAGAGGTGGGCAACCGCCTGTTGGAGGGGTAGAAGGTCAAGTGTCGTCAGCAGTGCAGCAGCAGTGGTACTACTAGCATTGGGCTTTCCTCTCGAGAAGTATGTGCCGGACCCCCGCACCTCCGCTGATGCCTGTTTCCTGATGTCGTGCAGCTGGGCGAGCGACGTCCGTGCTTGCAGGCACAAGTGATCGAGCACTTGAACTTGAGCAGCAGGAAGAACAGCGCTGCTGCCAGCAGCACACCACAAGGACAACAACAGCAAGCACACGCTCAGCAAACAAAGCGGCGCCACCTTCATGTTCTTGGTTTTGTGCTGTTTGGTAATGCAGCACTGATTTCAGTCGTTGCTGTCACGAAGAAGGACGCTGCTTGTTGCTTGTTTGTTGTTGCACTGAAGGCTTGGGAGTGGCATGCACTGGCGCAAGCTCGCAACGACGACCACAGGTTGTGCGTGTGTGTGTGTGTGTGTGTGTGTCTGTGTGTGTCTGTGTGTGTGTGTCTGTGTGTGTCTGTGTCTGTGTCTGTGTGTCTGTGTGTGTCTGTGTGTCTGTGTCTGTGTGTGTCTGTGTCTGTGTGCTTGAGTTTGCAGAACTACCTCTCTCTCTCTCTGTGCATGTGTGTGTGCGTGTGTTATGTTATTGTCGACGCCCGCGAAACCTTATGACTCGTGCATTTTCATCCAACCACACACACACACACACGCACGCACGCACGCACGCACGCACGCACACACACGCGCGCGCGCGCGCAGGGTTCTTGGTCGGGTACGCTGCAGCAAGGAAGCTTTGGCTGTCAACCATGTCTGGAACACCGCGCTTTGGTTGGTGTTGAAGGGTTAACGGGATGATGGTCGCCAAACCAGCACAGGCTCTGTGTGTGTGTGTGTAATTGCCTGCACAGCTTGTTTTGGTTGTTGTTGACGTTGTTTGTGCGTGTTGATTGGTTGATAGACGTCAAGGCCTTTCACGACCAGCTGACGACATCGTCACTTGGACGAAGCCTCCTCTATGAAGAGCAGGTCCGTGTGCTTGTGTGTGTGCTTGTGTGTGTGTGTGTGTGTGTGTGTGTGTGTGTGTTTGCTTGTATTTGTGTGTGAGTGTGTGCAATTGTGTGTGTGTGTGTGTGCAACCACGCGTGTATTTGTGCTGGTGCTACCATGGCGCATGGAGAACAGTCCTGGCTCATGTGCCATGCTTCCATCTGTCGCAGATGACTTCAACCATGACGGTGGCCCAGGAGGTGCTCAAAACTGAAGGCCGCGCCGCTCACGGCAAAGGTGGGCTATGCATGCAGGATTGTGTGTGTGTGTGTGTGTGTGTGTGTGTGTGTGTGTGTGTGTGTGTGTGTGTGTGTGTGTGTGTGTGTGTGTGTGTGTAAAGCCGCGCGCGTGCATTTTTACTGGGCACGTGTGCTCCGTGCTGTTCACCAGTGTCAGACACATTCCAGAAGTCGCACACATCCACGCACGTACACACGCTGAACATTCAGCACATACGCATTCTAACACACACTCACACACTGGGTGCAGGCTTCCTGTGTGAGGAGCAGACGGCTGGCATTGGGCGGCGAGGTCGCGACTGGAGAAGCGCAGCCAACGGCAACATCTACTTCTCCTTCATCTGGGCACCAACAACCGACACGACAAAGGAGCTCATGTCAAGTACGGAGAAAGCACATGGTGCTTGAGAACCTTCACGGATGGCTGCGTGATCAGGCTGTCTGTTCATGGTTCCCTTTGCCGCAACTCACAACAGTGCAACGCGCACGCACGCTGAAGCGCAAATGTGCTCCCAAAAAGCACACAGACACACACACAGACACACACACACGAATGTGTGTGCGCTCATGTCGTACACATACAAGCACACGCGCGCGCTCATGTACGTCCCCATACGTTGTTCCAGGCATGTTCAAGCTCAACTTTGCCATCAGCATCGCCACCGTGAAAGCAGCACAGGCCGTCGGAGTTGAGACAGCACGGTGTGCTATTATTTTGCTGTGTGGAGTGAATGTCCAGGGATGTTGCTGGGACTGCTGAATGAAAGAAGTCACCGTGCTCAGCACTTGGCAGGGCACGTCCGACACACAACGCACTTGCCCTCACCCTGACTCACCCACCCACGCACAATGCACACACACACACACGCACACACACACACACACGCGCGCGCGCACTTGCCCTCACCTCGACACATCAGCATCAAGTGGCCGAACGACGTGTGGATTGGGACGCGCAAACTGAGCGGCATGCTGGTGAACTTTGACGGCAAGACAGGCGGCGTTGCCGGTGTTGGCATCAACGTCAACGAGGTGTTTGACACAACGGACGCGCAGTTGCCCGCCGTCAGCCTTGCGCAGGAGAGCGGCGAGGAAGTGGCAAGAGAGACTGTACTTGCAGCCTTTTGCAACAGCCTCGAACACATCATGACCCTCCCAATGCACGAAGTGTGTGTCTGCGTCCGTGTCTGTGTGCCTGTCTCTCTGTCTGTGTGTGTGTGTGTGCGTGTGTGTATGTGTGTCTGCGGGTTTTGTATATCTGTGTGCCTGTCTGTTTGTGTGTCGGTATGTACATGCACATGCTTGTTTGGCTCAGCACTCTCTCACGTTTGTGCATGTGTTGGTCACGCGAAGGTGCTGAACCTCTATGCAGAGCACGATATGCTGAAAGGCCGCACCGTTCGCGTCTACCACCGCGCGCGTGGGGTGAGCACTCTCTCTGCGAACGTGTGCATGAACACTTGCGTGCGGCCGCAATGAGATGTTTGGGTATGCTCATGTGACATTACACATGGTGTGTGCGTGTATGAATGCAACAACCCGTGTCGTTCACAGGAGGATGATGAGAAAGACTACGACGCCCAAGTCCTTGGATTTACCCCAAGTGGCAACCTCCTCGTGAAGAAATGCCAGGGTGGCGAGCAGGTTGCCCTTTCAGGTACATATTTCTCGCCTTGTTTTGTGTGTGTGCCCGCGCGTGTGAGCATGTGTGTGTGTGTGTGCGTGTGTGTGTGTGTGTGTGTGTGTGTGTGTGTGTGTGTGTGTGTGTGTGTGTGTGTGTGTGTGTGTGTGTGTGTGTGTGTGTGAGCATGTGTGAGCGCGTGTCAAGAATGCAATTAGTGTTTGTTCACACTCGTTTGTGTAACTATCTCGCACATCGCGTCACATCGCGCCACTTCAGGGGAGGAGATTTCTGTGCGGCCGCAGGCGTCGGCAGAGTAGAGGGATGCATGTGCCAGCAAACACAGCAGACAGGGTGAGCGGTTGCTGCAATTCCCCGCGCTGACCAGGACCTGCGCAACAACTAGTCGGGCCTCCAGAATGGACGAGTTTGCACTTCTCGTTGACACGCGCGCGCGCACACACACACACACACACACACACACACTCACACACACACACACACACACACACACACACACTCACTCACACACACACACACACACACACACACACACACACATTCGCAACAAGCCATGTATCACGCCACGCGACACGTCATCAGTCGTGAATGTCTCTATGCAAGATGTGTGAACATTGCCACTCGTTTCTGAGGCAATAAACCCAAGAATGAGAAAACATGACATCATACCACGTCCCTTTGTCTACGTGTATGTTGCAAAAAAAACATACATAGAAACAGATACTTGCCGAGTTGTCAACATCATTCACGGGCAGTGTAGGGTCGTGCACTTGCCCACGTTGACCATTTACTTCGCCGCCACCTTTCACCCCTTCTATCACCACCATCTCCTTTCTTTGTGTACATTCCCTGCCCAAGCTGAACAAACGCCAAAGCACCAGTATGAGCCCTTCTTGGACTGTGGTGAGGATTGGCAGCTCACGCAATGCCGTCGCGCCGATGGATGCGCCTGTCCGTTCGAGGACGAGCCAGAAATTGTGCAGCTCGCCGGTGCTCGTTGGCGCCCTGGCGTTGCCGCGCTTGTGGTGATTGCCAGCATCACGACAGGCGTGTACTATGGCACGCGCTCCTCCTCCTCATCATCGTCCAGCGGTGGGGCAGGAAACGGGGCGACTAACGCGACATCAACCACAGTGTCCTCGTCCAACATCACCACAACCACGACCACGACGACGACAACAACTACCACCACCACCACTACGACCACTACGACGACAACAACAACGAACGGACCAATCACGGCCGATACAACGTCCATTGGTGGCCTGTCCAGTGATCAGTGGAAGTGGATCAACGGGGTCTACGCCAATGACCTTGTTTTCGGCATCCCCATGTCCGCGCAGGAGGTGCTTATCGTTGACCCTGCCACAAACACCGCCGACACAACCAGCATTACTGGCGTTGGCACGGCCGCTTACAAGTGGCAGAGTGGGACTCTTGCGAACAACGGCCTCATTTATTGCGCGCCATACAACCACCCCAGCCCATCCCCCGTGCTGATCATCGACCCCGTTGCTAAGACGTTCGACACCACAACCATCACCAACTTGTACCACACGTACAACATGTGGATGGACACAGTTCTCGCTGACAACGGGCTCATTGTTGGCATTCCTGGCAATGCGGCACATGTGCTGCTGATTGACCCCGCCACGAACACGGCGGACACCACATCCATCACCGGCATGCCCAACAATGGCCAAGAGGAGTGGGGCGCTGGTGTGTCAGCCGACAACGGTCTCATCTACGCTGTGCCCGGACGCAACCCCAATGTGCTCATCATTGACCCCGTGGCCAAGACGGCTGACACCACGTCCATTGCCAACGTCAACAGCGGTACATACGCGTACTATGGCGCTGTGCTTGCCCCCAACGGGCTCGTCTTTGGCATCCCGCGTACCGCCACCTCTGTTCTCATCATCGACCCTACGACGAACACCGTCGACAAGACTTCCATCACTTTCACAAGCACGAGCTCCAAGTGGGTTGGTGGGGTGCTTGCACCCAGCGGCCTCATCTATGGCATCCCGAGCGACAGCACCGACGTCCTGATCATTGACCCCGACACCAAGGCCATTGACCGCACGACCATCACCGGCCTTCCAGCCGACGCCAACAAGTGGTGGGGCGGCGTGCTGGGACCCAATGGCTCCTAAAACGGTATTCCCCAAAGATGCAGAGCGTGCTTGTCATCGATGCCTGAGTCGTTTCACTGGTCCGGTAGACGTGTGTGTGTGTGTGTGTGTGTGTGTGTGTGTGTGTGTGTGTGTGTGTGTGTGTGTGTGTGTGCGAGCTTACCTGATGGGTCAATTGTTGTTCTTTGGGTTGGTGTGACAATGAGTGATGTATGCGACAATTAAACTTCTCAGCGCTTTCAGCAGCGCCTGTGACGGCGACGGAGGGAGGAGGAGGAGGAGGAGCTGAGGAGGAGGAGGAGCAGCAGCAGCAGCAGCAGCGGAGATTGCTTGCTCCTTTGCTCTGGCCGCCTGGATTAGGACACGGCAGGATCAGCATCAGGCCTGCAGGCTTCGTTTCGTGCTGCAACGAACGAGAGCACATCGCAACATCGCAACATCGCGACACGCTCGAGTGCACTTGAAATGCGCTGGGGTTTTGGTGACGATGTCGAGAGCCGTTATGAATGGTGGTGCTGATGATGATGAGGATGAGGATGATGGTGCTGTGACCGTGCCGGTGGAGACTGCGCTGGACAGGTTCTTGTCTGATGTGCATGTGGGTACCCAGGTCAAAGACACAACTGCGTCGCGACACAGTGAGCGCTCTGTCTGCGCGCGCGCGCGCGCGTGTGTGTGTGCGTATGTGTGTGTGTGTGTGTGTGTGTGTGTGTGTGTGCGTGTGTGTGTGTGTGCGTGTGAGTGAGTGAGTGAGTGAGTGAGTGAGTGAGTGACTGAGTGAGTGAGTGACTGAGTGAGTGAGTGAGTGAGTGAGTGACTGAGTGAGTGAGTGACTGAGTGAGTGTGCGTGTGTGCGTGTGTGCGTGTGCGAAAGCTCTCAGAAAGCTCTCTCGCCGAGGCTTACCTGTTTGTGCTCGTTTGCACTTGTTTGCAACTGTTACAGCTGCGTCTCACACTGCTGCGATGTCGCGTGCGTTGTGCGCTGTGTCCCTGCAGCCTCGCGGTTTGTCGTGTACTCGTCACCGCTCACAACAGAAGCAGTGACAGCAGGCAGCGATGACAAAACAGAGGCGCGTGCTACAAGCACAATCTTGGAGAAGGGCAGCGGAGGCCGCCTGTTGCAGCAGCGTGGTGGCAGTGACGACGACGACGACGACGATGATGATGATGATGATGATGATACTGATGGCCGTGGCAGCACATGGGATGATGACGACCTCGACGTTCCCCGGCGTTCTCGTCGCGTTCCTTCAGTTGTGTTGCATGTACAGCACGCAATGGACACAACGCTGGATGATGTGGGCCTGCAACAATGGCGTGGTGGACTGCTCATGATGGACTGGGTGACACACATGCGGCACGCCATGCGCGGGTGCCGGGTGCTTGAGCTGGGCGCTGGTGTGGGTGCCGTCAGCATCGTCGCTGCCCACTTTGGGGCCAAGGTGCTGTGCACAGATATTGGACAAGACGTGCTGGACAACTGTCGTGCGAATGTGAAAGCACACGCTGATGCGATACCAAGCGGCGGCAGCATTGCCGTTCGTGAGCTTGACTGGAACCGTGTGGACCGCACTACCGGTTGGAGCGAAGATGATGCGCACACACTCAAACACACCGACATTATCCTGGCCGCTGACGGTCAGTCCAGATGGATGTGTGTGTGTGTGTGTGTGGATGTGTGGATGTGTGTGGATATTGCCTGGTAGCGGATCCTACTGTATCCTCCGGGGGTGTGCTAGAGTCATGTGTGTGTGTATGTATGCATACGTGTGTGCGCGTGCGCGCATGTGCGCGCGTGTGTGGGTGTGTGTGTGTGTGTGTGTGTGTGTGTGGATATGCTTGCGTACGTTTGTGTCAGTGAACGTGTGTGCCTGTGCGTGCTCATATGTTTGTGTGCTTGTGTGTGTGTGTGTGTGTGCCACTCAATTCAAACGCACGGCTGCTCTCTCTCTCTCTCACACACACACCCACACACACACACACACACACACACACACACACACACACACACACGCACGCACAACCACCTGTGGGCAGTTGTGTACATCGAAGGGTGGACGGAAGCTTTTGTCGAATGCGTTCGTCGCCTCTTTGCTTCCACAACGGCGCGTGTTTGCTACGTTGCGCTCGAGAAACGGTGCGTGGTGTGGACCTGTGCGGACCTGCGTGTGATTGCGTGGTCATGTGTGCGCATGTTGCAGTTCCGTGCTGGCCAAGAGTGGACAGCCCACCCCGCCATGTCATTCACACACACACGCGCACACAATGGAGCAGACTGTGCTTTCGTTGGAGGAGCTTGATGTTGCGTGTCCGGCGTACACGCATTTCCACGACATCTGCCTGGCCTCTGCGTCCTTTCACTGCAACCAAATACCGCTTCACGCCATCCCCCAGCACGTGCCATACACGCGCATCCCACAGCTGGTGTGTGTGTGTGAGTGAGTCTGTGTGTGTGTGTGTGTGTGTGTGTGTGTGTGTGTGTGAGTGAGTGTGTGTGTGTGTGTGTGAGTGTGTGTGTGTGTGCGTGTGTGTGCATTGGCGTTTTGATTGTGGGTTGCTTGCCCGTTGATAGGCTCACGTTTCAGCACCCACGACACGCGCGTCTTGCATGATGACAGGAACTTTGGGAAATCAAACCTCGGTCATCATGATTGCAGCAGGAACCTGACCGCACAACACATACATACAAACATACACACACATGCTCCTGTGTAATTAACTTGCTGCGTCCTTCATCGTTTACTAATCGAATTGAATGACCACGAACGGCAGCAAGCAATCGAGCGAGCGCGAGACACAACACAACACAAAACACATGAGAGCATTCCACACTAACCCAACAACAACAACAACAACAACAACAACAACAACAGGGTACACACGCACAAGGCCAAGCGTTACTTCACCATTGATGCCTAGCCCTCATTGCTCCTCATCATCATCACCGCCTTGTTTTGCCTTCTTCGCGGGCGCATCGCCATCACCACTCGCCCGCTCGCCCGCGTCCGCTTTATCTGCACCCTTCGATGCCGACGACGACGTTGATGATGACGTCGTGTCGTCCTTCTTGTCGGTGTTGCCGCCTTTCTTCTGCTTGCTCATGCTCTTTGTTGCCTCTGCTCTCCGCGCCTTCTCCTTCTCCTTATCTTCCTCCTCCTTCATCTTCGCCTGCATCTTGCGCATCTTTGCACGTTGCCTGTGTGTGTGTGTGTGTGTGTGTGTGTGTGTGTGTGTGTGTGAATGCAAGGAGAACGAACATAACATTCCAGCTGTCGGGAGCACAGGGCAACGCCGCGTCAGCAGCCCGAGTTTGGGAGTAGAGCAAGTGCACACCTCTTCTTCCTGTTCTTGGATGTCTTGGCGTTCGCCTCTTGTTGTGCTGCCTGCATTTTCAGTTTGAAAAGCTCCTCCTTCTCATCCTGAAGGTGGCAACAACACGACGCAAGACGAACGATAACCGTTCACATACAAAGGCCCACGAGTCAGTGCACCATGGCAAAAATCACTTGCTGAGGTTCTGCTTGGAGTGCTTGCTGTTGAGGTTGTTGTGTTTGATGTGCACATCGTGGCAGCAGCTAGACGACAAACGCGAGCAAACAGGCCGGTGGTGCAGGCGAACCTCAGCCTTCTTTGCTTCAATGTATTCCAATCGTGACAGCTCGCGGCGCTTGTTGT
>NW_004754913.1:590697-598197 GCF_000188695.1 Salpingoeca rosetta | reverse complement strand
TTTTCCTGCTGTGCAATCTCCTTCAGGTTCACCTCGCGTTCCTTCCCCAGGCGCTTCACCACGCCCGTCTTGATCTTGATCTGCCGCAGCCTTGGATCAGCCATCTTCGGGTTGGTGTGGTTTGGTCGTGGTCGTGTGGTTGTTGTTGGTTGTTTGGTTGTTTGGTTGGTGTGGTTGTATTTTTGGCTTGGATTGGGAGAATACATGAATACCTTCATACAATTTTCCACCGACAGTTATCATACTTTTGTGCTGTCGGCGTTTGCTGTTTTGCGGGCCACCACTGTTGTCTGTCCGCAAACCAGCCAGTGTGTCCACAAACAGATCGTGTGTGTCCGCAGTGTCCGCAGTGTCCGCACACGCCGCTCATGTAAGTTAGCCTCCTTTGTGGTGTCTTGCGCACACACAAAAACACACACGCATGCACCGAGGCTGGTCATTTTTTTTTCAGCAACCAACAACCAAACAAGCCACGACGTCGATCGCACTGCTGCTCCTGTTTCGTTCCCGTTCTCATCCTGCGTCTCCCTCAGCACTTCAGCACTCACGCCACCTTACACCAACTTCGCACCTCACCTCCACTTGGATCCCCCCCCCTTTCCCCAGACCCCAAGCCTCCCAGCCAGACCCAGCCTCACATCAGCGCAGATCCTCGGTCCTGCCATCTCCAAGCCTCTTTCCCCAAGTCTCCTTCTTCAAGTCTCTCTCCATCTCCAAGCCTCCGTCCCAACGTCTCCGTGCTCCCAACGTCTCCATCTCCACGACTCTACCCAAGTCTCCTTCTTCAAGTCTCTCCCCATCTCTCTCCAAGCCTCCGTCTCCTCTCCACACGGCTCTCATCAAGTCTCCCTCTTTGTCCTTCCAAGCCTTTCTCTCCAAGCCCCTCCGCTCAAGTCTCCATCTCCACGTCCACGTGCTCCCATCGTCTCCGTCTTGACGCCCCTGCCCACGTCTCTCTCCACCTCCTCCTCCACGGTTCACATTCCACCTCTCCCTCTCCACGGCCCTCTCTTCCAGCAAGATGGACAGCAACAACACCAACATGGCGGCTGCCAGCATCCCTTCCGGCATCGAAGAGTTCCTCGTTGCACTGCAACATCAACAAGGGACCGGCTCAGTGCAGGAATCTGCGATGCACACCACCATGCGACATCGCCTCCGCGACCTTGGACGTGAGGAGATCAAAACCAAAGCAGACGGCAACTGCCTGTTCCACGCCATTGCATTCGCCATCCCCAACATGGACGCTGCCGAAGTGCGTCGTCGAGTTGTCAAGTGGCTGCGGGACAACCGCGACTACTCAGCGGGCGAAGCCGGTGCCACCACGCTGGAATCTTTCGTTGCCTTTGACGACCCCACCGGCCCGAGCAACTGGGACGAGTACTGCACCATGATGGAGCAGCCTGCCACGTGGGGCGACCACCTCACCCTCATCGCTGCCGCCAACGTTTTTGAACGGCCCATCAGCGTCGTCTCATCCCTCCCCGACGGCCACCAGTTTGTCATTCGCCCGCTGGATCCTGCCCCAAACCAGCCGTCCATCGTTGTTGGCCACTACGCCGAAACGCACTATGTGGCAACAGTGGTTGCCTCAGGCCGCTCGTGCAACTACGACGACGATGAAGACGACGACGACGACGACGACGATGATGATGATGACGATGATGGCAGCGTTGCCGGCAGTTGCACTCAAACGCCAACTCAAACACCAACCCAGAAGAAGCGACGCAGCACAAGTGCATCTTCTACTTCTGCGTCCCAGCAGCCCAAGGGCCCTCTTAGCGGTCAGTGACACTGCTTGGAGCTCACCTCAAGCGTTTGCTCAGGATCCTAGCCCTCTTTTGCTTCTGCAGCACACCTCCCCATTCACATACATTCACACACTGAGGGCACCACACACACATCCACACATCCACACATCCACACACACACACACACACACACACACACACACACACACACACACACACACACACACACACACACACAACACAGCACATCCACATTCAAAACAAAGCAGCACATACACACACACATACACACACACAAACGCAACACCCCTGATGCCTCACCACAACTCATGATCGATGTCAACACCATCACTGCGTCCTCTTCCCCACATTGTCTGCGTTGCCCTGCGTTTCTATCTGCGTTGGTGGTTCATTTCAGCCAAAGAGGTCATCTCCAGCGTGGAGGCTCACTTCAGCCGCGCCGAGGACATTGCTTCAGACCTCGAGAAGCAGATTCCGGAAACGCCAGAGGACCTGGTACGGCCACTGCGCGACAGCAAGGACAAGTTCGACGACCTCATCTCCACTCCCATTCACATTGCGTTTGTTGGGCCAACCGGTGGCAGCAAGTCTCGCCGCGTGAACCAGGAGTGCTACCCCCAAGGCCATGGCCAGCTTCCATGGCACTCTGGTTTGGCACAGGAGCACCAGTCGCTTGGGGTACAGCGTCTGCGGCGCGACGAGGCATTCAAGGTTCAGCTGGCCCGACTGCCGATCGCCGTCATCAGGCGCCAGCTTGAATCCCTGCAGAGGGCACAGCAGGAGCTTCTCGCCACACGCGCCGACGATGCCGCCATCATCACGCGAATCGAGCGCATCAAGACATGGATCACCACCATCAACGACACCAATGGGGCAGCCGTGCCAGAGACGCTTGATGTGCAGGATGCCCTCTTCCGGTTCGTGATCCCACCCGGTGGTGTGGACAAGGAACATTTTGTTGCGCGTCTCCTGGCAGAGCTCGGGCCGAAGGCCACGGAAGAGGAGCAAGTGTGCTTTGTCAACCGCCTCTCGCGCCTGTATGCACAGGATGCGCTGGACACCGCCATCGGCGCCATGTACGCACTCGACGTGCAAGCGCCGTGGGTGGAGCTTCCGCCCAACGTCGTGGTGTGGGACACCCCTGGCTGGTCCAACGACTACCTCTTCAGCCCGCTGATTCGACACGCCATGGCCACAGCCCACGTCATTGCCCCGACGACGAGCAGCCGCGAGTTTGTGGAGATGAAGCGCCTGTTTGAAGAAGGCGCGGTGGCTGACCCGCACCACCATCCGGTCCTGTGGTTCTCCCTCCTGCCAAAAGGCAAAGACAACAGCAACAGCAACTACGGCGATGACTATGATGGCGGCAACAGCAGCGACGGCGACAAGCAGCTCCAGCAACTGGTCCAGGACAAGAAAAAGGCGTACGCGGACAAGCTACGCGAGCTGTGCATGGATCCAGATGTCCTGCCAGAGGTGCGTGACCTTGGCCTGCGACCACAGCTGTTCGAGAACCTGATCTCGGGGATGCTGGTCTGGCCACGTGCGTGCCCTGCCACCACGGCCACTACTGATTGCAGTAGCGCGTGGAGTGACGAAGAGGCGGCTCCCGCAAACAACCTTTGCGATCCGGTCTTCTTTGATCAGCTGCAACACAACGTCGTCATGCCGCGCTTGGGAGCAATTCTCTTCTGCTCGTGCGTGTTCTTGAAGCGCGCCGCGTGCTGGGCCGATCCCGACAAGGAGATGGTCTCCATGTTGACCTCCACAACTCCAGAGGTGTGTATGGGTGTGGATGTTGCGTGTGTGTATGTGTGTGTGCGCGCGTGCCTGCGTGCGTGTGTATGTGTGTGTATGTGTGTGTATGTGTGTGTATGTGTGTGTATGTGTGTGTATGTGTGTGTGTGTGTAGGGTAGTCAGCGGCACAAAGCCACAGCCACAGTTTTCCATGCCATGTCTACACACACACACACACCCACACACCCACCCACACACGCGCGCGCGCACACACACACACACACCCACACACCCACACCCACACACACACACGCACGCACATTGTGACATACTCTGACCTTTCGTTCTTGCTGTGCTTGTGTCATGCTCGCGCAGGCATTGTGCAAGCCGATTGTTTCGGACTTCCGGCGCCTGCTGCGCGACAAACGCGAGAAGGCGTGGGATGTTGTGACAGACGTTGTTAAAGACAGGCTGTTTGGCATCTTGCGCCACAACCTGAAGCAACGGTTCGCCCGGCAGCCACACATCAGCAAGGAGGACGTGCGGCAGTGGGCAGTGTCCGAGCAGACACGTGACGCAGTGGCACAAGTCATTCACAGCCTCTTTGATGGCACGCTGGAAGATGTAGCAGATGGGTGGTGCCAGCTGCTGCGAGCCTCTCTCAAGAAGAAGGTCGTTGGCAAGAAGGATAGCGATGAGATCAAGAAGCACAAGACGAAGCGCGCCAAGGAGTTTGCAAACACGTTCTCCACGACACTGCAAGCAGAGAAGCAGCGGATTCAAGATGGCGTGCAGCAGAAGCTGTACTCGGTTCAGGAGCGGGTGGCCAAGGCCCTCAAGAATGCGGCCAAGAACATGAAGGGCTCATTCACCGCAACAGCCGATGCCAGCGACGAGGCACTGGACGCGTTTGTGGAAGACAAGGTTGCCAAGATCATCAGGTCCGTGTTCGGGCGGCGTCAAGTGCGCACCGCAACCTTCTCGCAGCTGTGGAAGGAGGTGGTGGAGGAGCACATCAACGATCAGCTCCAGGAGCTGTTGCGAGAGGAGTTCCAGCTGGCCATGGACACGGCGCAGCGGCTGCAGGAAGAAGGGGTCACAGAGGCCCACCGCACGTTCAAGAAGCGCGTCAACGCGGCCATTCGGGGCACGAACCAGCTCCTTGCCAAGCTGGCGCCAGAAGACGAGAAGGGCGTGGCAGACACCTGGCCATGCTTCAAGCGGGGCGCCGTTGACGGCCAGCGGCGCAAAACACTACCGCAAGCCGAGGACAAGGAGAAAGCGCAGAAGGACCAGCTTGGTGCGTGCGACGACCTTCGTGAGCTGCGTGTCGCGTTCATGGACAGCCGCGATCACGCGCCCTGTATTCGCATCGACAACATCGGCGTGGCAGAGGAGGACTCCAGCAAGGACGTGAGCCTTGTTGATGCAACAGCGACGGCTGTTGTTGGTGCCACCGCATCAAACGAAGTCAAGCGCCGCGTGCGAGAGTTTACCAAGCTGTATCTTGATGCGCAGCACCGCGGCGTCTGCACGGATCCCGTCATCACGTGCTCCATCCCCTTCCACCGCCGCGACTGCAAGTCGTTGCTGAAGATGCTGAAGCGAGAACCCAAGCGCGATCACACGCACCACTTTCTCTGGGTGCTGGTGGTGATGGAGAGGGACGGCGAGGAAGCGATAAAGCTGTTTGGCGATGACCCTAGCGTGGTGGTGGTGGAGTTCATGGATTCCCTGTGGCCGCAGGGGCAGTTCACGGGCAGCGAGGTGCCCATTGGCAGCTGGGTGATTGACCTGATGAAGCTCATTGGCGAGTGGCTGCTCCGCAGGTTCAAGCTGCCGTACTTTGCGCGTGCGATGGCCTGCCTGAAGACGATCAAGGAGACCTGCAAGCTGGGCCGCACGCAGCCATGCACGCTTTCCCGCGCGCTGATTGCAATCCGCCACCTTCTCGAATCAGAGCAGGAACAGCAGACAATCGCCAAGCAGCAGCACATTGCGCGTAACATCAAAGACATTGCCAAAGGCATGAAGAAAGCGGGCACAATCTCTGCCGACGAGTATGTGGAGTTTCTGGAGTTTTTTTCCGATGTCCAGCCTGAAATGTATCGACAAGTGCAAGCGTCCTCCAAGTCTTCAGACAAGGACAAGCCCACGTTTGGCTTCAAGTCCAGATCTGCAGAGGGGCTGATCATCTCTGCGCTACTGGATTCTTCCGAGACACCAGACGCTGTCAAGTCCCAGCTTCAAACGTGCGAGCAGCCGCGCGTGTGCAGCGTGGCCACGTCACCCCAGGCCACCATCCAGCACTCCTGGTACACGCTCTCCTCCGACACTGCACACGACAACCTCAGCAAGAATCACCGCACCAACTACAAGGTCCGCGAATTCAGCAAGCTCGCCACCTCGTACAGGCAGCGGGTGCTCCTCCTCAACAACACTGCCTGCCAGCAAGGCGTGTACGCATCATCGCACATGGCCTTTATCTCCCCGCTTCTTGTGGACTCGGTGCAGTTCTTCGACTCTTACAAGAATGCCGAGGCGCGCCTCGCCAAGACGCTTCAGTACTATTTGGACGTGTGCAGTGTGGTGACGGACGAGTTTGGCTATCGCTACCGGTTCACACAGCCATCAACAGCAGCCGACCTGTCCATGGACACTGCCGAAGACGCTGTCATTGTCAGGGACAATGGCGACAATGATGATGATGGTGATGATGATGACCTGCTTGACCAGAAGTCTTCACCGTCCTCCGCGGTTTCCTCACCAACGCACACTACCCCAAAGGGTAGCTGCTCAGGTGTGTAGTGTTTGCGTGTGCACGTGCATTTGTGCGTGTAGTTATGTGCATGTGTGTGTATGCACGTGCATGTGTGTGGGTGTCGTGTTTTGCATTATGTACGTCACTGGTGGCACAGGCCTCGTTCGGGGTGTGTGTGCCTGTTGCTGCTCTTCTCATCCTCATCACCGTGGATGTCACTCAACTCACCCATCTTGTGTGTGGCGCTCATTTCAACAATTACTTGCTCGCTGCCGCAACACAGACGCGACCCCGCGCACGTCCACGTCCAGCCAGCGGCGCCCATCGCGTGAAATGCACACAGCCGGTACGGTGCACCTCCCCACATCCCTTCTCGTGTCGTGTTATTTGGTGTGTGATTCACTGCAGCACGCGTTGTCGCGTTGGCTTAGGCCTTGCTGTCTTTGTCACACTGCCTCCTTTTCCCGCATTATCTCATCACCACACGCCCTTTCATGCTCGCATCAACCCTGACAATACCAACCCATTGATCACGTTGTCGTTGCTTCACAGGCCGTGCAAACGGGGCGCCACGTAACCGCGCTGCCAGCCAACAAGACGAGACCGACAATGGGGAGCCCGCTTCCAAGAAGGCCAACACCAAGAAAATGGCCTGACGTTCCACTGCCCGAAGGGCCCCTGCATGCGTGCTCGGGTTGGGTTGCATGTGTGTTTGGGTTTCGTTACATGTGTGTTTGGGTTGAGTTTCTTTTCTTTCTTTCCTCATCGCATTTTGTCTTCCCCATCCTCGCTTCGTGGCTTCCTCCACATCTGAACACTTGTTCAGTCAAGTGTGGTGTTCACGATTTAGTGTGGTTCCAGTCTTCTGTTCTCGCGTTATTTTTCTCGTCGTCCACGCCACGTCACGCCATTTCCTCTGTCCTGTCTGTGTGTGTGTGTGTGGGATGTCACTCTGTGTGGTTACATTACTGCTTTCATTCAAACTCGCCACTCGCCACCGTTGCGTTCACACCCAACCACTTGCTCCATGTTCTGTTGCATTCAAGTTGACGCCAGTTGGGTAACGAGCAGCAGAAACGTCCTGTCATGAAACGTACTGTCATGGAATGTAACGAGACACAAGCAAGCAACGCAGCGGTAACACATGTTGGAAAAGACGTTGCTTGACATGAACGCGTTGCACCACCATCGCGCACGTGCCACGAAAGCCACAAACATACACAAGCAAA
>NW_004754913.1:586415-590597 GCF_000188695.1 Salpingoeca rosetta | reverse complement strand
CGTAGGTCAGTCCCACGTGTTGACAGCGTGCTGCAGCTGCTGGCTGAAGTTGCCGACAAGTGTGGCGTACGATGCGTTGTTTGCCAGATTGACTGAGAAGCCGTCAAAGTCAAAGTCCCGGCCCGTGTCTGCTGTCAGGTCATACAGCTCGTATGCTGCCGTTCTGTTCCAGTCCACGCGCATGGTGGTGTTGTCGAAGGGCACCCACGCTGTGAACCGGTAGTCCCCTGTCCGCATCGTGTAGCCCATGAAGTCAAAGGCGGGCAGCGGCACGTGCGCACACGCGTTGGCATCGCACTGCGTCACGTTGTACTTTGGAAACAGTGCACACGCGCACCGGCCAATCTGGGAGTAGGCCAGCTTCGTCTGTAGCTTATGCGGCGGCGCGTCGGGGTCATCAAACGCCCCTGCAAGCGACGTGCCTTGTACCCCATCCTCCACATGGTCTCCGAGACCTGCCAGGTCAGCGAGGGTGCGGTACAGGTCAACAAGCTCCGCCCGCACCTTTGTGCGCTTGCCAATGCTGTTCTGCTTCCACGGCACACGCACCATAAACGGCACGTGCACGGCCAGCTCTGTATCCGTCTTCTTTGACCACTCGTTCAGCTCGCCAAGCTGGTACCCTGCGGCGGAGCTTCCACGGCACACGCACCATAAACGGCACGTGCACGGCCAGCTCTGTATCCGTCTTCTTTGACCACTCGTTCAGCTCGCCCAGCTGGTACCCTGCCGTGGTGGTGGTGGTGGTGGTGGTGGTGGTGGAGGTGGTGAGTGGGTGCGCGCGCGTGTGTGTGCATGCTCGTGTGTTTGTGTGTTTGAATGTGTGTGCGCGCGCGTGTGTGTGCATATGTGCATGCTCATGTGTTTGAATGTGCGCATGTGTGTCAGTGTGTATCTTGTCCACCGTGGTCGCTGTGGAAGACGATGATGGTGTTGTTCTCGACACCAAGCTCCTCCAGCTTGCGGATGGCGCGGCCCAGGCTGTGGTCCGTCCACGTGACTGCAGCGTAGTACCACCTGCCGTGGCGTGTGGTGGCGTGATGATGTGAAGCATAAGCACCGCGGCGGGGATGAGTGAATGCGCATGCGATTGTGTGAGTGAATGTTTGGTGTGTTGGGTGTACGCGCGCGCGTGTGTATGTGAGTGAATGCGTATGCGAGTGCGGGTAGCCTGCGCATGTGAAGCTATGTATGTGTGTGTATGTGTGTGTGTGTGTGTGATTGCAACCTGTTCATCTCACTTTCGGTATTCGACTGAGCGCTCGTCTGGAACAACGCAAGAAGGACAGCCATGCGCAGGATCGTTGATGTCGCCGTCTGTGCACGAGAACACGAGAGAGTCAAGCCAAGTTCGCGAGTGAAGGTGTGAGCTCTCACAACACATGATTGTGTTTGTGCTTGTGGACATCACAACAAGAGCAAGAGCAAGAGCAGGAGCAAGAGCAAAATCAATAAGAAGAGCAAGAGCAAGAACAAGAACAGCAGTAGCAGCAGCAACAGCCCTACCTGCCCAGTTTCCAGCCATATAAGGCACATTTTGCGGAGGGTACCGGTGCTTGGGCGGCGCAACGTCAAACGGATAGAGCTCAGAGCCGTAGAAGCCAGCGGGGACGCGGTACGGCGTGTGTGGACGATGAACACCAATGGACACCCACCAGGGCTTGCCAGACTGATGAGCGAGCTCCATGCGCTTGAGGCCTTCCGTCAACGCCAGGTCCTCGTCTGTGTACTGGATCAAGCTGTCCTTGGTCACGCCGCAGTAGTTGAAGTGGGGGTCGTGGATGTCACCCGGCTGGCACTCAATCCACTTTGTCTGATTCGAAGGATATGACCACGACGGTGGGTCGTCCATGCCGTCATGATAGACCTTGCCTGCTGCCGACGTGAAGTACCCTTGCTTCTTGAAGAACTGTGGCATTGCCGTCCAATTCTTGCCTAGCGTCAGACGAGGGAGGAAAGTAGAGAGGGAGAGGGAGAAAAAGTGTGTGTGTGTGTGAGAGAGAGAAAACGTGTGTGAGAGTGAGAGAAAGTGAGGAGGGGGAGGAGGGACAAGGACGAGCAAGTAAGCAAGGGGCCGGTGAGTGGGAGATGGCATGTGAGGAAACCACAGTTAGAAAAGAGGATAATCAGAAGAAAGAGGCTCTTGGCATAGATGCAAAGCGCTGCGATGCTGAGGAAACAATTACGCACAAACTGACATACAAACAGATACACGAACAGACACACAAACAGACACACACACACAAACAGACAACACAACGACACAACACACCGCACAATACCACAGCAGAACACAACACTTGTACATCATAGGCATGCATGCTGACCTCCTGGGGCTTCGCGAAAGGTGGTGAGAAAGTTCAGGGCACGGGTGCGGTCTGGCCGGCGTCCAGACATGAAGGAGTTGCGCGACGGTGCACAGTAGGCGAACTGGGTGTACGCAAAGTCGAACAGGAGGGACCGTTGTGCCAGTGCGTCGATGTTTGGCGTGATCATGTACTCGTGCCCGTAGGCGCCCAGCTGCGGTCGCATGTCATCTGCCACAAGGTGCAGAATGTTTGGCAACCGGTCTGCCGGTGTTCCGTGACACACCTCAGCAGCATCAACCACCGCCACCAGAATCAGCGCCAACACAGGCAGCAAAGCCATCGTCGAGCTGCTGGCTGGTGTGCTTGTTCTGTTTTGCTTGACCACCGTTGGTCAGTTGCCGTGAGTCGTGCTTGCGAGCGATGTGCCCGAGAGCTGTGTACGTGACAGCAGTGTGCGTGGTAGGTGTGTGTACGTGTGATGACACTTGACACTGGAGCACAACCACAACCACAGCCAGCGCTGTGTTGTTCGCAACCTCCGCCAATGTGCCGATAATTGATCCATATCTTACACTAATCGCCCAAACTTGCCATTGAAGTTGGAAACGGTGGCAGCTGTTGTTGTTCTTGTTGTGCTTGTTGTTGTTCCGTGGTGGTGAGCGATGATGGACACTGACGCTGACATTCTCGACCCGTCCAAGACAGTCTGGGAAACAATACAAGAATGGATACCTCCTTCAGAGCGAGACGAGGTAAGAGTAACAGAGCGGTTTGTGACACCCGTGCGTGTACAGTCAGTCGCACGTCAGCTGTTGTGTGTGTGTTGTTGTGCGAGTTGTGGCGTGCGTTGTTTTGGTTTGGGTTGCCAAGGCTGTATGTTGGAAGCACAACATGCCATGCTGCGACGCTCACTCGAACACGCGAGCGCGTACGCTCATGTACACGCCTTGGACATGAAGATTCGTCGCCAAATTGGAGAAGCGCTGCTGTCTGAGTTGGAGGACTTGCACCAAGAGCTCTGTTTATTAACTGACATTTGGAGGGATTATCGAGCCACCATATCCACTGAAGAACAGTCCATTGGTGCGTCGCCTGAAGCGGTTGTGCACTGGATGTTGCTTGCTGTGACAACGGTGCTGAGTGTATGTGAGTGTATGTGAGTGTATGTGAGTGTATGTGAGTGTATGTGAGTGTGAGTGTATGTGAGTGTGTGAGTGAAGGTGAGTGAGCGTGTGAGTGTGCGTGAACGCGTGAGCGTGTGAGTGAGTGCGTGTGTGTGAGTGAGTGTGTGTGCGTGTGAGTGTGTGAGTAAGTGAGCGTGTGAGTGAGTGAGTGTGTGAGTGTGTGAGTAAGTGAGCGTGTGAGTGAGTGAGTGTGTGAGTGTGTGAGTGTGTGAGTGTGTGAGTGTGTGTGTGTGTGAGTGAGTGAGTGTGTGAGTGAGTGTGTGTTGTTCGTGAATATGTTTGTCCACTGCCAGTGTCCTTAAATTCACGAGCCAATGCGTGCGGGATGCCATGTAGAACAAGAGAAGACGCGAAGCAAACAGCAGCAGCTTCCCGAACCCCCAAATGCGCGCGCCAGACTGGAACAGGAGATTCGCTTCTTTGCCGAATGCCTCCGAAACAGGTGCGTGTGTGTGTTGTGCGTGTTGTGCGTGTTGTGTGTGTTGTGCGTGTTGTGCGTGTTGTGCGTGTGTGTGTGTGTGTGCGTACGTAGCGTTTGCTGCTCCCTTGCTGACGCGCTGTCATGGATTGCTGCTGCACAGCAATTCGGCCAGCCTACAGGACAACGTAGTGCAACAAGTCTGCCGCCAATCCTCAGCTTCAAGTGCGTGCATGCGTGTGGGCGCGCGTGTGTGCGCATGCCTGTGCGA